>NC_060065.1:54399488-54654488 GCF_020283565.1 Trifolium pratense | reverse complement strand
TCACATGTATATAACTTGTTCTTATTGGTTGATAAGTACTCCCTCCGTCCTGAAATATAAGCAAAAGTGGGTCAAAGAAACTTAATGTATTTGGTTAAAGATTTTAACCAAATACATCCACTTTTGTTGACCAATTTTTACTTATATTTTAGGACGAGGGAGTAAATACTTTCAAATTATCAAAGAGTAAATTAGAAAAAACCATATTTTAGTTATAATTATATATTACATATTAATTACTTTTATGGCCTAATAATGTAATATATTTAACCAACAATGAATTCATCCAAGTGGTAAGATCCCTGACCCACTTGGGTTGGTGCATTGGTATTAGCTTGGGACCTGGGAGTTGCTCCTCTTGAGGTCTGAGATTCGGTTCTCTTTGGTGTCAATTTGGGTGAGCTAATTTAACTTCTTCAAAAAAAAAATCTTGAACCCTTTCGATTTTTGATCCCTTTCGTATGAAAAAAAAATTGGTTAAAAAGAAAAACTCACTTATGTACTGCTTCATTAATTCATTTCAATATATAAGACATTTTTGTAAAATTTTGTTGTTCCATTTTATTAGTTCAATTTTCTCAAAATATCACTAATCAAATAAAAAAAAAGGTAAAAGATCGCTATTTGTCTCTTAATAATTGAAATGTACTTGTTAAGAAGTTTCACATCGGTTGCGAGATAGTGAGAGTTGGGTTTAATTCAACCCTACAAAATCGGCTTGTGGGTGAGGATTGTCCCAACTTTATAAACATTTATTTAGATTATCTCATAACCAATGTGATACTTCTTAACAGGAATTTTGGAAAAAGAATGTATATTATTCATAATTAAATTTAATGTAAAATTATTTTTTTAAATTTTTATGCTTTTATGAAAGATGTCTTATATATTAGAACAAAGCAAATATCTTAGAAATTCTCCGAGAGAGATTAATCTTTATTTGATGTCAACTTCAAGCTCTCTGGTGTTAGAATATTGACTAATGATTTCTGCAATTTTGATTCTGAAAAGAGATGGAGAGGTTCATTTCCTTAGTTTTGAACCTGACATTCATTCATTGTTGTCTTGGGACTGGTTGCACCTCTCAAAATCAAAACTATTATGCTGACTTATCAGTCTGAGATTAGTATATGTTAAACAACTGTTCTAGTACTACTACAACCTGTAATGTACTCTAACTTTCTGCCAATATCAAATGTCACTCGTGTTAACGTTACTCTAATTTCTATGGAAAATAGATACCACCGTACTCCTTCGGTCCTATAATGATTGAGTCAGTTTGACTGTAATGTTCACATATTTTGTTTTGATGTTATTTTATTTAGGCTTAATTAATAAAATGATCCCTTAAAGATATTTTTGGTTTCAGATTGGTCCCTTAAAGAAAAAAAAGTCCAAATAGGTCCCTTAAAGAAAAAAAGTCCGAATAGGTCCCTTAAAGACATATCCGTTAATCAGTTTGGTCCCTAAAAAGAGGTCTAAATAGGACCAAACTGATTAACGGATATGTCTTTAAGGGACCTATTCGGACCTTTTTTTCTTTAAGGGACCTATTTAGACCTTTTTTTCTTTAAGGGACCAATATGAAACCAAAAATGTCTTTAAGAGACCATTTTATTTATTAAGCCTTTTATTTACTAATAAATAAAAATAAATATTAGTATATAAGATTTTGAATTCATCTCGACGAATATTTTTAAAATATTAATTTTTTATAATTTTTATTGTTATACAATTAAAAATATTAATCTTCAAAGTTATGCATTGACATGCGTGAAGCAGTCAACTGACTCACTCATTGTGGGATGAAGGGAGTACTACATAGTACTCACTCTGTTCTATAATGAATGATTCAATTAACTATTTACACATGTCGATGTATAATTTTAACCATTAAAAAATTTTACTTTAGATTTATAGAGTAATTAATGTATAGTCATATCGTGATTATAATTCAGTTGATAGAGAGATTATATGTAATACTCAAGGACTTGAGTTCGAACTTTGATATATCTATTATCTACTTATTCATCTTATATCAAGCTAGAGGTAGTAGTATTCTCGGAGAAGCGAAAGTTGAGTTTATTATCAATTGTATTTCAGCAAAGTTAGAATGGAGTTTGTCAAAATTCAATAAAGTCAATTTTTATATTTGCTGGAATGGATTCTATGTTTCAAAATTTTGAAATTTTAAGGTGCATTCATTATTATTTTATAAAAAAAGGCTTTCTACCTAAAATAGTAAAAGTTATTCATTTTTTTTTTTTTCACATGTTCTATCTAACACAATCATATTCGAGACACTATTAGGCACTAAATCTGAATATTTCTCTTAATTAAAATTTAAATTTTATTTGTCATAGTATAACTTATTCTGCTAAATCCAATTCTGTTAATAAAATGGATAAGAACTAGATAATAATATTTAATAACATGTTATTTGAGATTTTATCACTACATAAAATTATATATTAACAAACAAAAACTTGGAGTGGCGGTAATCTTCATAAAAATTGGTTTTGTAATTTTGTAAAAGTGATGATGGGTAAACTTGATGGGTAGGGGTGGATAAATGTGAGGGTATAAGAAGTAAAACAATTTCAAAGTCTTTGCTTGGGCAAGTTATTTATATTTTAGCCTAAGTAATTTGGAATAAGCCCAATATATGCCGGGCCTTGGTTTTGCCTAATAAAATATTAAGTTTGTGCTTCATAAATAAAATATTAATTTAGTGTTTAAATTTTACAAAAATAAAATAAAGAGATAATTATATATTTAGTTTAGGCTTAATTGCCGTTTTGGTGCCCTTATTTTCATTATTTTATAGGTTTGGTCCTCCTATTTTAAAATGTGACGGTTTTGGTCCTCCTATCATAATTTATAACTATAAATTGACGATGTGATATGTTTTAAACGACGTGTCATATGATCTGATGATGAGAAAATACCAATAATGATAAAATTGTAAGAAAAAACCTTCATACAGTTAATTTAAAACATGTTGTATCACCACATTTTAGACAAAATATGTGCTATTATGACCAAAATTGTCGAATTTTAAAACAAGGGGACCAATTTAGCAAAATGATGAAAATAAATGGACCAAAACTGCAATTAAGTCTTTAGTTTATTAATTTCTCAAAGAGACGATAATCAAAGACAAACTTTTTAAGTTTTGTTTGCGAGTTGATTTTTAGAGTGAAGGTAAGAGCTTACTCTTTTTTAAATTAAAAATACCATAAAATGTTTTTAAAAATTATTTTTATTTTTGAGTTAATTATTTATCATTTATCATTTTTTTTTCAATTATTTTAATATATATCAAACTAAGTCCTCTAAATTATCTAAGTTGCTATCATAAAAAAAATTAGTCAAGCTTGGCATATCGTAGAGAGACCACCACCAACCACCACCACATATATTTAATGTTGCTGTTTTAGAAGGAAAAAAAAATCGAACAAACCACCATTTTAGATTCCAAAAATGTAATTCATTATCAAATTGGGTCATAATTAAATATGCTTAACTAGTGTTTCGGAGACACTGTTTAACATTTTCCAATAAAGAATGGTTCAGGATGCGGTTGACTAATACTTTTAGGATATTAATTTTGTTTTTTAGTTAAAGAAATAAAAAAAAAAGTAAATTTTATACTGTATTGAAAAAAATATTTTAACTATTTTTAAAAAGTAGATTATATTTGCTAAAAAAAAAAGATTATATTAATTCTAGTAAATTTTTTATACTCCATATAATTTCTTAACTAGTGCCTTAGAGTTGCGTAAAAAAAAAAACTAGTGCCTTAGGCTATGTTTGGATTGATGGTACATAACGGAATGGAATAAGATGGAATGGAGCGGAGCGGGATGGAATGGAGCATAAAATGTATTCCATTGTTTGGACATTTTGTATTCCATCCCATACACCCCAAAATGGAGGGGAAGAAAAATAAGAGAAAATGATGGAATGGGATGGAATCCATACCATCACATACCACTCCATTCCATTCATTTTTAAAGAATCCAAACAATGGAACTTCACTTCATACCACCACATACCACTCCATTCCATCTCATACCACCAATCCAAACAAAACCTTAGAGTTGGGGCTTGGGGCTTGGGGCTTGGGGCATTAGTTAACATTTTTAATAAAGAATACATGACACCAACCCAGCTAAAAACCAGCCCCAAACATAATTACAACAGGGACCATCGATAAAGACAGGACCATCCAAATTAAAGGACACGTCCTTCAAAACTGTTCCAGTATCCCTCACTTTTTTTGTTCCAAAACACAATAGTATACCAATTTAACCTGCTCATTAATAGGACCAATTTGTGAACATGCTCGCATGAATTCTATACCCAACTTCAACCTATTTTGCACCAAAATCTTTGTCATCACTATATGGCCTACCTTTAACATCACAAAAATGGCACTGCACCTGTACGTACCCCCCAACACAAAGCTCAGGCTTCACCCAATTCAAAGATTTTCATTCCTTTCATCTTTCATTCCCTCGTATCAAACATACCATTAAAACGTTAATTAATTGATATTTTGATAATAATGACCCCTTAGATAATTTTGGTGTAATTTTTTCTTTTAAGCTTAAACCACCGTAATTATTATTAAAAAAAATTGTAAATAATTAAGATTTATTATAGGTAACCTACCAAGAGATTTTAACAAATTATTGTAAAGAAGAAGAGAAATTTCAACAAATTTATAACAAAAATATAAGATTTTTTTAAACCAAACATGCATTTCATTAATTACCAAAAGTTCAATACACGAAGGAATAATCTCAAATCTATGGAAATTAGTCCACAAATTAGTCATCATAGCTAAAGTATGAGAAACTGAATTCACTTGTCTCCTATAATAAACTTCACTTCAAAGTTTACACAAGATAACATAACAAGAATAATATCATTAACAATCGAAATAAACTCTGAATTGTCTCTTCGCTTAGTACGAACTGCTTCAACCTCACTTTCAAATTGGACTCGTTCAAAACCTATATATTTAGCTTCATTCGTGGCTTGAAATAATGTTCATGCTTCACTCTTCTCTGTTGATAGAACCAGCTGCTGCCACTGTGTGAATCTAACAGTAAACTCACCAGGACTATTACGTAAACAAGCATTGTCCTTCTCGAGTCGACAAATAACGCTGCATCTACATTGCATTTTAACCATTCTATACGACGTTTTTTCCACCGCTTTGTGCTTAAAAGCGGGACATAATGATCATCAATATTTTTTAAAATATATAAATATTTCAAAAATATTACATATATATAAATATTACAATGTATATAAAAATATTTTTTATATGAAATTTGATTATGTAAAGTCAACTGTCAATTTCCAAGAAAAACAAAAAAATTATCTTCAACATTTTTATATTAGATTAGATAAAAACAAAAAATCCATCAATTTCTCCACCTCATCCTCATTATGTCAGATTAAAATTTAATCTTAAAAACAGAACACAACAACACACCATCACCAAAACAAACTGGGAAAAAAAAATCTTGTTTCTTCAATACCAAGTCCATTTGTTTTCTGTTCTCCATTTTTCTGATTAAAACCATAATAATCTTTTTCCAATGCAAAGATCAGGTTTTGGTTCGGATGGAATATACAGGTCTCTAAGACCTTCCCTTACCTTACCAAAAAACCCGCACCTCTCTCTCGTTACACACTTATTCAACAAAGTCGCTTCTTCTCAAACAAAAACCGCTCTTATAGATGCTGATTCTAACCAAACCCTAAATTTCGCTCAATTAAAATCACTAACAATTAAAATCGCACATGCTTTAATCCACATCGGTTTAAAAAAAACCGACGTCGTTTTATTCCTCGCTCCAAATAGTTATCTCTACCCTGTTTTCTTCCTCGCCGTCGCTTCCATCGGCGCCGTCGCCTCCACCGTCAATCCTACCTACACCACCACCGAAGTCACCAAACAAGCAAAAGATTCAAATCCAAAGCTCATCATCACCGTCGCTGAATTATGGGAGAAAGTAAAACACCTCAATGTCCCCGCCGTTTTTCTCAACTCCGGCACAACACCGACGCTAACACCGAATGTTACGAGTTTCGAATCGTTAGTGAAACTCGGCGAATCGGAAACTAAATTTCCGGAAATTGACGTCAAACAGAGCGATACGGCGGCGCTTTTGTATTCCTCCGGTACGACTGGTGTAAGCAAAGGAGTGATTCTAACACACGGGAATTTCATCGCTTCTGCAACGATGATTTCGATGGATGATGAATTGAATGGAGATATAAACGATGTGTATCTCGTTGTTCTTCCAATGTTTCATGTGTTTGGGCTTGCGGTGATTACGTTTTCTCAGCTTGTGAGAGGAAACTGTGTGGTTTCGTTGAAGAGATTTGAATTTGAAGTGGTTTTGAAAACTATTGAGAAATTTAGGGTTACGAAATTATGGGTTGTGCCTCCTATTATACTTGCTCTTGCTAAACATGGTTTGGTTGATAAGTATGATCTTTCTTCTTTGAAGTATATTGGTTCTGGGGCTGCTCCTCTTGGGAAAGAGTTGATGGAAGAGTGTGCTAAGCGATTCCCGAATGCTGTTGTTTCTCAGGTTCATTCTATTAAATTAATTCATTGGTGTTTATGTTAATTTGTTGTTTTATGGAAATATAGCAGATAACCGATAAGCTAGCTTATAGATTATAGTGGATAAACTAGTTGATTGAAATTTGTAGCTTTTGGTAAAATTAACTGTTGAACTAACTTCTGGATATGAAATGATATATTTGTCAAAAAAAAAAAGATATGAAATGATTTAGAGAAGATGTTTAATTAATATTTAATTTTTTTCAAGTAAGATGACAGGGGTATAATTGGAAGAAAAAATGATAAGCCATAAACTTTAAGCTATAAGCTAATGGTATTAGCTATCAAAATAAGCTAGAAGCTAGTAAAAATAAGCTATAAGCTCATGAGAAAAAAGGTTACCAAACGGGTCTTCTTTTTTTTTCTTTCAAAATGAGCTTATAAAGCCATTAGCTCAAAATTTGACATTGTCAAACAGAGCCTCAGTCCAATTTTCAGTTCCATTCTCATAAATCATTGGTCATATTTATATGCTTAAGTTACTTTTACTTTGCATTTATGATAGTGAAAAATACATCAATTAGTTAATAAAGATAATCTGATAAAATAACTATTTTGTTTCTTTTAATTTCTTAATACTATGTGGGTAAAAACCTTACACTAATAAACGAAATTCATTTTGAACCGGAAGGAGTAGTGAGTATGACTCATAGTAACTAAAAGTCTGTGGGGTCGATCGCAATGTTTATTGTGGGGGGCGACTATGTGTGTGGGGTTCCGCGGTACGGGTCAGAGGTAATATTGTTATTTGGACTTTAGTTTAAATATCTAAGTTGTACATAGTAAACTCTAATCTTTCACTGATAATACAATGGAATTATAGCTTCTCTGTTGTAGCAGACATAGGCAAAATAAGCCAAACTTCGTTACCAAACATTTTCTATTCGTTGTTTGCGTTTATTGTTTGTTTACTCTTTTAAACTGAGTTGCTATTCTATCATATCTTTTGACTATGATATGAAGTGGTTTGATCATAAAATAAGCTAATTATTTGTGATTGATGTGTTGCTCACTTGTTTGTTGTTTTTGTGGTTTCAGGGCTATGGTATGACTGAAACTGCTGGAATTGTTTCTGTGGAGAATACAAGGATGGGGACTCGGCATACTGGCTCGACTGGAATGCTTGTTGCAGGAGTGGAAGCTCAAATTGTCAGTGTAGATACACTGAAGCCACTTCCTCCTGGACAGCTTGGGGAGATATGGGTGCGGGGTCCTAACATGATGCGAGGTACACTACAATGCATCATTTATGCATAAAATCCCCACCTTATGTATAAGAAGTGGTATTTTTGCTTGGCACATTACCAATGATAATTTAATTCCCTAGACTAGACAGGTTGGACATCTCAGGAATGATATTAGAGTATGGTTTGATTCTTCCTATTTTGTTCTTAACTGATTCAGCTTAACTTGGTCTCCTTTGACAATTCTCGTGTTAAATTATATCTTTGATCAGTTATGGGAAATTTTGCTGACAGAAACTGCCCCTCCTTTGACCAAAAATGTTAGGAATTGTATTGTTTAAATTAAGCCTCAGATATTTGAACAATAGTTCTGCTTAGTGCTTTGCTTTTTCTTCCTGATGTAGAAAGAAAGATTCAAGGAATGATTAAACAGTCTTGTTTCCATTCCACATTTTTACTTTCAAAACGTAAAAACTGTAACGCCGCTCCTGATATGCGTGTTATACTCAGCCCCTGATGTACTCATCAGTCAAATGATTCTTTTTCTCATTTATATGGTTCGTGCTGGTATAGAACTGGCATATAGAGCATAACAAATATCATGAATTTAAGCTCTGTCATTGGAAGATATGTGACCACTAAAGCTTTTGTTTGTGGAAGATAAAGGCTTGCTTTTTAACAGTGATTGGTAGGAGATTTCTTCTGTTATGTATGGAAATGCATCCCAATAGCTTAAGAAGACATGATGGTGTTTCTTATACTCTTAATTGTTTAAGAATGGTCAAGCTTCCTTTCTTTACTTCATATTAAGTTTGCCAATAATTTATATTCCATAGGCTCTTTTCCAAAATGCAATTCATTGAAACTATTACTAAATTTTTCAGGTTATCACAACAATCCACAGGCCACAAGATTGACACTAGATGACAAAGGGTGGGTACATACAGGAGATCTTGGATATTTTGATGAGGATGGCCATCTTTTTGTCGTTGACCGTATCAAAGAACTGATCAAGTATAAAGGTTTCCAGGTATGTAAATCAAATGTCATGTTAATGATAATAGATAGACATAACTGCGAAACAAACTACACATGCCAATTTCAACTGAAATCTGTCAGGTTTAGTTTGGTTATAAATTATTGCATGTGTATCCGAAAAAAAAGTAATTGCATCTGAAAGTCAAGTATTGTGTAACTTCAGTTCAGCATAATGTGTATGCTGCTCTGTGTGTGTGATTATGTGCTTATAGGTTATAACCTTTTTGGTTAATCTTGGTGAAAAAATATTTATGATCAGGGGCTGTCATATGACTGAATTGTTTGCTATTTTCCTCATCCTTTTTAGGTTGCACCAGCAGAACTTGAAGGGCTCCTTGTTTCTCATCCTGAAATACTTGATGCTGTGGTTATTCCGTAAGTTTCCCATATGTTATCCATTCTACCTACAGAAGAAACACGTCTTATGTTGTCAGTAATTGGGATTCTTAGTTGAGTTGCTTCCGTTTTGTAGATTCCCTGATGCCGAAGCCGGTGAGGTTCCTGTTGCCTATGTTGTACGATCACCCAATAGTTCACTAACCGAGGAAGATATTAAAAAGTTCATTGCTAATCAGGTAAGATAATGAACAAGTTTGGTCTCTGACCAATACCATTGATGAAATTAGGAGATCTTTAACTGAAGATATTATCCAAACTAAGGGAAGTGATTGTAGACGAGATGGCAATAATAAGATTTGTATTTTTAATATTATATGAAGTTATTGATTGATTAACACAAAATCATAAGAAACCCAGTTAGGTAAAATTTAAAATTAGCATGAAATTATTATATTCCAAGTCTTAGAATTCATACATAAGGTCTTCTTAGCATAACGCTAGTCTTGTTTGCATGTTTTACACTAATGATGCCTTTTTCTCTGCTGGTCAATTATCACACATGACCTACTTGTCTCAGCATCTTTTCGGTTGTCACTTATGTTCGTATTTGTTTGCAGGTAGCACCTTTCAAAAGATTGCGAAGGGTAACATTCATCAACACTGTTCCGAAAACAGCATCAGGAAAAATTCTAAGAAGAGAGCTTATCGACAAAGCACGGTCCAAAATATAAGATAACACATATTTTTTTTTCTCTGTTTGTAATACCATTTTTAAGGGTTCAAATAATGTGATAGAATGCAAGTTGTGAATCGTATAGGTATAATAAAAAGCATTCATTTGTAAGCAATGTTTTATGAGCCACTATTTAGCATTTTCTTTAATAGATAAGGCTATGACTTTTTTAGAAATTTATTTAGTTAAAAATACTTTTGAAGCTTATCAGATCAATTAACTTAAATAAGAATAATATTTGTTAGTACTCTGTATTAGATTTTTTACTGTGTTAAATTATATAATTGCTAGCTAGCTTTTTTTTAGCAATTTAAGCATATTACTCTATATTATTTTTTGCATATTTAAATATTTTATTATAAAATATAATTGAAATAAAATGTTATATATCAAGTCGATCAAATTATCTTATTGTTAAATCTCAAGATAAAATTTAATCTTATTGACATATTAACTTATTAGTCTATTTAAAGATATGTCACATTTAAAGACATTGACGCAACTTCATTTTGTTCTACTTTTTCTGTTTTCTTATTTATTTAAAGACGTTAATATAAAATATGCATTTTAAGTAGATTAACAAATCATACTAATCTTTCAAAATGATAAGATTAATGTCTATAAAATAAGTATTCTATTTCTTTTCATAAATGCGGTATTTGATTTATTCAAACAAATAAATAGGTAAACATTACATCATGTACAGAACACTACTCACTATCAAAGTAAAATAAAGATGGAAAATACTAGTTTGTACGGAAGAATAAAAAACGAAAATAAAGAAGTTCATGACTTTAGCACCCACACCCCCCTGATTTCCGTAAAAACCGAAACTGATTATTTGACCACCAATTATAACATTACAGATTAACATTTCTTGCCTTTCGTTAAATCATCCTTCGTACCATTTAGCATAGCTCAATAAAGAATTAATGCAGATTAGAAAAAATATAACCTTAAACACTAGAGTTTTTTTTTTTGTCTAAGATTAAAACTCACATATAATTGTGACATCCCGGGTTCGAACCCGGGTCACGACGTTCTGCCTAATAATTTCAATATTTTTACCAGTTGAGCTAGGACTTATGAGACTAAACACTAGATTTGCTTATGAGTTAAAAATCTGCTATTTTATGGCAATTAATAGAACGAATGATAATTACTGGATTCCAAAGTATCCATTGTTGGGAATTCAAATTTGATCTCCTTCCAGACTTCACAAGCAGCGGCTAATTAAGGACTCTATTTGCCAGCTGCACGGATAATATCATTTCCCTCACGAGCAAAATCACATCCCTTTGACAAGCTAAGAATGAATAAAAAGATGCCACCACAACATAATGTAAGGGTTCTCAAAATTGGGAATATGAAATATGAATAATTGCAAATTGATTATTGAATTGAAAATAAAATTTATGGTTGAGAACCCAATTAGAATTGATGTTCTCAATACAAAAGAAGCATTAAAGAAAAGATAGAAGAAGATTAAGTCGTCTAAGACTTAATCATTACTCTACCGTCTACAAGAGAGTACCAAAGGAAGATGAGAGACTTCATGAAATTTCTTCATAGCAACTATCGATCCTCATTTCACTATTTATGCACAATCCTAGCCATGTGTCCATTTACCTCAATCGATTATGTTATGCCAAGTGTATTTTCTCATATGCTATTTTGAATCATAACACATAACAACAAGCACAAAAACACCCCTTGAACTGGATCTAAAATTAAACTAAGAT
Organism: Trifolium pratense; assembly: GCF_020283565.1. NCBI lineage: Eukaryota > Viridiplantae > Streptophyta > Magnoliopsida > Fabales > Fabaceae > Trifolium > Trifolium pratense. The sequence goes on along the minus strand of NC_060065.1, from coordinate 54,642,800 downwards.
TGTTAAACCGAAAGCAAGAATTCTCGAAAAATACTGACGCACACAATACAAATAACTCACAAACGAAAGACAAAAAACATTAACATATATAAAAAGTCGGATCTACGAAAACTTAACTTAAAGTAGATGTTAAGAAGATCCACTGGGCTGGGCAGCTGCTATTAGGTTTTTGATCGGGTCATCCACCATTTATATCGGCGCCTCAAGCCCAATAGTGTTGGATGCAAGGGAGTGTGTTAAAGAAATTTCACATCGGTTGCTAGATGACTGAATATGTGTTAACAAAGTAGAGGCAATTATCATTTTACAAGCCGATTTTGTAGGACCGAGTTAGGCCCAATACTCAATTCTCTGAGAGTTGAGAAAGAATGTTACACAATGGGTGGGGGGCAAAATGAATAAGGAGGGAGGCGGCGCCACCACCCATTGAAGTTGCGAGGATGGAGTGGCCATTAGAACTTAGATTTGACTGACACCAACATCATTTTTATCGAAGAGGAAAGCATAGTAAACAACTTAACTAGGAGATGAGAGGCCCTAGAAAAAAGAAACAATTTCTATTTAATAATGTGGAGAGAAACAACCATATAGTCAAGTGCTAGGAAAAAAACAAACCCCCATAAACAAGTCATAACAGACTATTCATATACGAAACACGGACAACAGACACGGCACTGGCAATTATATGCGTCGGTGTCGTGTCGGACAACGATGCGTGTCTGACACGGGGACACGTCTAATCCAATAAGTCCGTATTTCATAGCTATTTATTTTGTTTATGGTGTCAATTTGAAGCATCTATTTAGAAGTTGCCTGAACCGTACTTAAATGGAAAAATCTCAATAAAATATGAAATTAAACTTGATCATGCACAATTGCTTATACATACACAAAAACACACTGAACAAGTTGCTGTATACAAATGAAAGAGATATATGTTGTGTATGTGTGATATACAAGATCGATGTTGCAGTACTATAAAGAGCAAGAGATCAAGAAATGATATTAGAAAGAAAGAGCCAAGCCACTGATCTTACCCTTTGATCGGCACCGCAGCCGCGCAGCTAGTCCATTGACACTGAAGTTGATCTTAAAACCAACATGGCATTCACCTGCATATGCATCTGCACTTACCCACGAGTGTCTCTCATACTACATATACATGTATTATCTGACGTGTCGGTTCAGTGATAAGAGTTTGACCATATATAATTTCAAAAAACAAAATACAAATCTCTTCAAAAATAGTTGTAAAATGGTCGATAAAAAACTTTAATTAACCGACAAGATTTTATGTTATAGATGGAGAGAAACAAGGGAAAGTGCAGGTGCAAATGCAGATAAAGGCAACATATTGCAATGGCCATCATCAAGCTATGGCATTGACGGATTATGGAGTTAGCTTCTTGCTCATGACCTAGCTAAGCTACTACTTTTTTATGTGAATGAATTCCACAAATTAAAGGGGTATATATAGTGAAAGAAATTACAAAGGAGTGTGTGAGAATGATTCACTCAAAATCTCGAAAGATTTGGCATCAATTCAATGAGAGGTTAAAATATCTTGAAAGAAATTAGGGACCATTAATTCAATAAGACAAATAATGATCTATCTGTAACCTATATGACATATGTCCCACGTACTAAGAAAGGATTAAGTCATTATATCAACTAACCAAGGGATGGTAAGTACAGATACAGACATTTGGTAGGTAGACCACACGCCATTAAATCAATGTGGTTTAGTTAAGAAGATGTGTAAATCGTCTTTTAAGTCTTAACTTAACTGAGTTGAACACAATTATTTGGATTTGAAATCAGTGTTGGATTTCAAGTGTGAGTGTTTAAGTCTCATATCGATTATGTATGAAAAAAATATTAGATTTATAAAAGATGTGACTCATTAACCTAATGATTTTGGGTGGACATATGGTGTTTCTCTCTCTTTGAGATCCTGAAGCATTGACACAATTGTTTCTCCTGAGCTCTCCCATGCAGGACTCCCCAATAATCACAACCTTTTAATTTTTGTGCGAGCTCAAATGATCATATCACTTCACTTAAAGGCAAATAAGGCTGTAAAAACCAAGTGTAGTTATATTTCAGAAAGTTACAAATCACATAATCAAAGAACGGAAATTCATCTCATAAAAGTAGAAAAAGTTTTAAAGCTTATGTAATAGAGAGAAAAAATCTTTAGAATTCATATTGATTTTGATATATATAGTTAGTAAAAAATCAACAAACTAATTACTGCTAACAAACTTTTATATTTCTATTTCATATACATCAAGTTTTTGTCATAGATTAATCTAATTAATGGGGGATTCAAATTATCTAAGCCGGAGGATTCTCCAAAATATTACTTAGAAGTTGAAGGCCTACTTAACTATGGTTTTAAGAGAATTATAAAATACAATGTTTTATTTATAGATTATTTATTGAAAATTGGGAGTTACTCGAGAACCAATAAAAATTTGTCACATAAATAAATTTGTAAGTGAATAAAACTTAGTTTGTTGGTATCACTTGAAAATTTATTCATGTGGCTAATTCTCATTGACTGTTTGACAAATAACCCACAATTCTTTAAGGATATAATTTACGTCTCACCAAAATACATGTTTGGATCCTCTCTAGTGATATAATAGTGCTGTGCAATCTCAGTCACTCATTTTAGTCTATCATAAATAGTCATTAATATTAACCGGTGGATGAACAGTTGAGATTAACGCATAATGAAAAATATGAGATAGATGATTAAAGATTCAGATCCGCAAAATACAAATGTTCTTAAACTTCAATCATAAATAGGGTATTTTTGGAAAAATAAAAATTTAATAACACCATGTTAAATAAAAGTGAAATCTTTGGTAACTAATGTCAAATTTTGTGCTTATGATTTATAGTTTATAAGATTTATTTTTAAATCAAAAAGATGCTAGCTAACAGGGAAGCATCCCAAAATATATATTGAAAAGATGCAAAAACAAATGGAGAGGATTAGGCCAAAACTCCATTCAACAACCACAAAATCTAAAACCACAAAAAAAACCTAAGGGTCTTAAAAAAAAACCACAAAATCTAAAACTAGATACACCAAATTGGTTCTTAACATAACTATCTCTAATAAACAAAGGTAAATCATATCAATAAAAAATAGTTTGTAAACTTAATTTAATCGGTAAAAACATCATATTTTGTATATATGAGCCAAAGTTTAAATTTCACAAAAATATTAAATAGTGCATCTAGTACACTAGTTAAGCATGTCAAAAATGAAATTTTGTCTTAAAATTTGTGTATTCAATGCATTGAAAATGTAAAAAATTATTTTTATAAATATTAACTTTATGTTTTATTTTTGGTATCCTTAACGAGTGTACCGAATACCCTTATAACACGTTTTAGTAGCAATAAATTCATCCCCTATGAACAACATATGGTAGGATAATCAGTGAAGCAAACTACTCGTAATAATGGTTGATTAGAGGTGGATTATGAGGGGATAAGAATAGTAGAACTTGATTAAACTTTAAGTTTTGTCCGAATGCAGAAAAAGTTTGAAAGTGGTGTGCACCAGCGTGTCTGCCACAAACAAAATGGTCATAAGCCCACGTGATACAAACCATGACAAGCACGTGGGATTTGATTTAACAACAAATGGAAGAACGACACGTAAGAGAAAGGACGAATGCATCACTTGATATGAGTATATGTCTCCTCTGCTTGTTAGTATTCGGTGGGTGAAAACACAATAGAAAACGACCATTGCTTTCCATCCTCCATACAAGTAAGTACCATGATACAGCTTTCCTTTCATTTTTCTGTAAATAGAATGAATAGGGTCAATAGTGTCATTTACTACTAAATTACATTCATGTCATTTTCTTTGAACAAAAATGCTAAATAATGTTCTTAAAATATTGGTTAAGAGAACAAATATCACAACCCAAAACTACTCCTTATTAGTGGTAACTTTTATCTTGAGGGTTGCTTGGTGGTTTAAAAGGTGTGAGTGTTGTATATAAATTACCCTTAATTTTTGATTATCAAGTAATGTGAGACTATTTGGTGTATCCGAAACAATACCCCCAGTCGAGGCTAAGGGGCTAAAGGGTGTCGACCCTCGAGCATGCACGGTTTTGTTCCCCACAAACGGCACCAATGTTTCGAGTCCATATCTACGAGAGATTGTCCGCTTTGGGGTTAACCCATCACGGTTTTGTCTTTGTAGAAAATGCGTCTCGGTGGTTTGAAATGTGTGGATGTTGTATATAAATTACGTACCCTTAACTTCGATTATCAAGCGATGTGAGACTATTTGGTGTATCCGGAACAATATATATCACATAAATTGTAAAATTGAATAAGAGAGTTGAACTGAGATCATCTTTATTATTGTGTACTCTTTAACTCTCACCACAACCACCAAATCAATCTCATGCTCGCTCCGGTCTTATATATAAGAAACACTTTGAAATTTTTTTTGTCTTTTTTATAAGAAACATTCTTTAAATTTATTTTTTATTAAATAGATAATCCTCTGTATACCCTTATTAAATTGTATAAAATACAACTTATTCTAATGCTATGCATTAATTACACAAACACACTCTCAATGTTAGTTTTGGAATAACACGCAACATTTTAAAAATTTTAATAAAAAAAATAAGTCTTTTTAGTATGTATGTTTTTCTCAATGTGTTTCTTATATATAGGATAAGAAGAGTATTTCAAATGAATAATTAATGTTAATGTGATACTCCCTCCGTCCCAAATTATAAGGGAAAAAAGCCCATTTTTTTTGTCCCAAATTATAAGGGAAAAAATCATTTTCAAGAATGTTTTTCCCTTATTCTCATAAAATTAAATGCAAATTGCATTTAATTTTCTCTCTCTCTCCCCTTTTCTCAATAAACAACAACCAATAAAAATTGGTTTTACATTTTCCTATGCAACTTATTCCAAGAAAAACCAACAAAAACATATTTCAAATTATCATGTTTTACTTTTTCTTAATAAGTGTGATTTTTTTATTTTCCCTTATAATTTGGGACGGAGGGAGTATAATTCAATCATCTCAAAAGAAACATGTATTATTTTAGGAAAATGCTAAACAGTGCACCGGGGCACTGGTTAAGTATGTTAAAATAGAAATTTTATCTCGAAATGCGTACATTCAATGTCTCAAAAGTACAAAAAGTTGTCTTTTCAATATAAATTTTATTTTTTATTTCCTTTTTAGGTATGCTTAACAAGTACCTGGGGCACTGTTTAGCATGACCAATTTTTTTATACAAACGAGAAAAGAGAAAATGAAAAGACGAAACCAAAATAACTAGTAATAAACTAATAATAAATAGTCATCGTCAATGGTGGTTCACGAATAACTTCATGTTTCGCATCTCTTCACTTGTAGCTCTCATATTGTTGTCAAAGGTCAACAAAAGAGTTCTCTTCTCAAGGGATGTGAATCAGTCGACAATCTTAATCGTGTTACCATTGCAACATACTATTTGATAGCATTAATTTTCTCGTGTTGTACTACAATGGTCACAACAAAATATTTTTGATAAAAAGAAAGCTGAAAGCATAAATTTACCTTCTTTGGCTCTCTAAACATGAATTTATATTTCCTCCCCAGCTATGGTCCTAAGTAGGGCTAAGCATCAGTTGGTTTCGGCCGGTTTTAGGCTCAAAATCACCAAACCGATAAAAACCGCAATTCACTTAATTTGAATCCAATTCTGATTGTTTACATTTTCAGTTTGTTTGGATGTCAGACCGTATGGATGACGGGTAGAACGGGCCGGTTGTTGCAGGTTATATTGAAATATGGTTGCTATATCCGAAACTTCATTGATCCATAAATTCTTATTCTTCACATAATTCAATACATCATACACAATGCAACAAATGATAAAAGAACTAAATAAACGACAAATATGGTGAGATGTAATTATTTTATTTCAAATCTGTGGATCTAAAGACAATAATAGATCAAATAGGAAAGAAGTAAAATTTAAAATAGATCTAGAATATATTATAGAATATCTTTCACAATCCATTCATCAACATGTTACAAGCTTATAAAATAGTATAATATTTCTCTCTTATATCAAAGATGAAAAAAAACAACAAAGCAAAGTGTATAAGAGATTGAGAGAGAGAGAAAAGAAAAAAAAATTGCATCTTAATAGTTGTTCGTTCGATTTCGGTTCTCAAGAGATAGATTTTTTAGAGACTCGCACCCGTCCGTATACAATCGTTCATAACCGATTTTTGTACGGTTGTTGACCTGAGACCCAACCCACACCCGATTGAATGCTTCGATCTATTATCAATTACATCAGTTTTGAGAGGGTTACTGATCTGTGCTCAATCCTAATCGTAGTTTACCGAGTGGATTAAACAAAAAGATCAGGCCCAAATTGTGTTAAACAGCCCAACCACAATTAATTAGTAATTACACAAGTAAAAGTTCTAAATCCCACAATAAAAAGTGTCAACTTTAGTAATTTACATTTTTACCATTGAAATGTCTCAACTGAGCTTCAAATTCAACATAAAAGTTGTAGCTATGATTCTTAACTTATCAACATAAAAGTTATTTTTTAATTAATATGATAGATATAAAATTGAAACAAAAATCGATAAACTAAAAACTAATTGAATTAGCTTATCAAAATAAATTAGAAATTACTAAAATAAATTATCATACTATAAATTTATCATATACTTGTGGGAAAAAGGTTAACAAATACTTTTTTTATCATATAAATTTATAACTATAATAAGTTATGAGTCATAAAATCAAAAGGTGGCCAAATAGAAATGCCTTTACTGAGGTGTAGTATTATTGTTTCAGGTGCTGATCAAAGAAACGAAGATATTGGCTACTTTGAGATGTGACTTGTGAGGTGGTTCGGTTACAAATAATTTTGGAGTGTCTAGCTGGGATGTTGATATAGCTTTCTTAAGTACTCCATCATCTTTGCTGAGAAGCTGTTTTGTTATGATTGATTAGTTGCAAGATTTTTATTAAGCACTTTATTTGTATTTTTGGGTCATGTGGTGTTTCCAAATATATACTTGTGGCATATATGTTATGCAAGAGAGTGAGAGACATTTTAAGGTGTTTTTGTCTTCGAATTTTTCTCTTACCATCCCCATTGATTTTTTTCTATCTCAATTTTTTCATTTTTGCCCTTGTATAAAAACTTCGGAACGTGTTTTTCTAGTTCAAATTCGGAAAAAATATTCTGAAGTTTTTCCCAAAACAAAATAAAAATAAAAATCAGAAAACGCGTTCTGAAATATTTATACAAGGTGTAAAAATGGAGGTACAAAAGAAACACGGGGTGGGAAGATAAAAATTCTTTGCATTCATATTCTTTTTTAGTATATCGAATGGTATTATTAAAGCCCACTAGCCCAGTATATCCACTCTTTGGGTTCTGTTTTTTTTACCAAAAATAGGCCCAATATATCCTTAAACCTGGTTATGCTATGAGAAAAATTCGGAAAACATTTTCATATTTTTTTAGTGTAAATTTTACACTAGAAAAAAAATTCGGAATGTATTTTCCGATTTTTTTTACGTGCTAGGGGGTGAACGAGAAATATGATGGGTGGGTTGAGAATTTTTCATGAGAATTGAGAAGTTGCTCTATATCTGAACTCAAATTGTCCCTCTTTGTAATTAAGTGTTTGTGGCTTTGTGCAAATTCATGAATCTCACTCAATTTCATTCAGTTGACAACCAAAAAAATCTCAAATTCTTTTCTTTAAAACAGCAAAAGGTTAGTAATTAGTAATTTCATGTGGTTTTTCCTAGAGCTGTTAAAAATAGGTTGAACCGATGGATCCGTCTATTTAGTCGTGTATTTTTTTTTTTTATCAATTACACACTTAGTCCTTAGAAAGCCTTATAACTCTCTCTCATTAGATTAAGGAGCTCATCTGCCTTGTGCAAATTCACATCAATGACAAGATTCACTGATCTAGAAGGAAAGCAGTGAAGGAGTTTAGTCAACCAAATCGAATTTCTTTTGTCTAGTGAAAAATAAAATCGATATAATAATTATCACTCTTCCTTGTTAGTCTTAGATATGGCACATAAAAGCTCCTAAAATTTTCATTATTCTTTCATTTGATTAGTTCCTACAATACTTTACCCCATTATTTTATTTTAACTTGATCTTTTGCATTCCTGCACTATCTTATCTTCCCAGCATCAACTATATTGTAAATGGGCTCATGCTTTTCGAGTTGGTGCCTCTGATGTTGAATGAGCTTTGTTAATCTAATGCAAAATATGTTTTTTTTTTTTAAAGCTAATAGTGCATTAAAATGTTATCTAAACACAAGAGCTGCCAAAACAACTAAAAAGATACAAAAAGTTACAAAGATACAAACAAAAATTACGCGCTTGACTTGGAGGTTCGCGCATCCTCTTGCTGGGTGGGAGAGAGGAACGGATCCTTCACGCTTGGTAAGCACTTTGTTGTAGCCAAGTTTATTGCTAGCCTATCGTCTAGAGCCAAGCTTCGACCGCGACTGCTCATCACTTCTGGGCGCCTTTTTCCGTCACCTGAGATCTAAATATAAGATGAGATGTAATCATTTGATTTGGTGACTAGCACATATATAACAAAGATACCTTGCGAACAAGTAAGCAAAATTGTTTAATTTGCTGATCTTTTAACAAAAATTATACTAAAGTTTGGAAATAATTGCAACGAGTAGTACTATAACAAACAAAATAACACCAATTTCGGAGTGAGAATATAATTAAGAACAGCGATAATACCGTCTACCTTGTACTACTAAAGTTCAATTGACGCAACAAACAAAGGCACCCACTGACTTGTAGTTTATATAATTTTATTCTCATTCTTATTTGTGCTTTCAAATATATACTATGAATTGTGAACAAATTTATTGATACTCAATCAAAATAAGAGTACTATAGTACAATGACTACTATTAACCAAGGTGGCCACAAGCACTAGAAATCCACCAATGCTCTCTTGATAAACATTATGCAAAGCTGGTAGTACTAACTAATGAAGCATTGTGGCAAGAGACATTCTTTAGTAAGCTCACCCATCAATTTCTACACTACAAATCAAGGTTTCCTATCGTTGATTTTTTTTTTGTCATAGTCTAATGGATATAAATTCACCTCTTAAAGTGAATTAGTGAAATATTCCAAATTCAAACCCAAACAAAAAAAAAAAAATAGGGAATGGTATTCTCAATACTATCAAACCATACAAGGTTAGGGTGTGATTAGTCCATGCAAAAGGTTGAACAAGGGATATACTCTATTGAGTCTATTCTATCTAAAATGATAAATTAACAAATTTACCTTTTCTTTTATTTATTTATTAAAATGACATGGCAATTTATCATTAGACAATTAAGAACACACAATATTTCATCACAAAGAAGAAAAAACTAAAGAACAAAACAAGCACGCCTAAATATTTTTTGTGTTTTGTGAGACAATAGTAATTCATTTAAATAAAATTCAATACCACTAAGAAAGTTCCTAGAAACTAAAAATTATTAAGTGTTAACCATTCAAATTAAAGTCGTAAACTGATTTTAAAAAACTAGAAATTGCATAAGATTAAATATTTTTGAATATTTTTTTTTCAAAAAATCGCTAGATAGATCAGAGTTTATTTTTTAAATTAATCAACTAAAATTAAATTAAACTACAAATAATTTCATTTTTAGATAAAAAATAAAATAAAGTTATTGCCTTAAAATTGATCCAAAGCTAATAGGAGTAGCAAACAAGAAAGATAGAAAGAAGTTAGGGAAAAAAACGTAAACGTTGAAGCGCTAGAACGTGGGAAATAATGGGGTCCACTCCTCTCTCTCTTCTCTAACACTTTGTTCTGTTACTACCATTTTCATTCATTTGTTCTTCCACTACTCTTCTAACGCGTCTCTCTGTTTCTCTAACCGCTCCATCAATCAACAATGACTAAGGTAATTTCTCTCTCTCTCTCTCTCTCTTCTTTCAATTTTATTCATCAATTCATCGATTAAAAACTCCAGTTCTACTCTAATTCACTCGCATTCATTCATGTCGCAGAAGAAAAACAAAAACAACAACAACACCACCAACGATGCTCAAAACGAAAACAAAGAATCAAACAACAACAACAACAACAGCAACAGCAACAAGAAGGAAGATGAAACCAAGGCAACAAAAATTGTTATGAAGATCGACATGCATTGTGAAGGATGTTCTTCCAAAATCATCAAATGCATCGCTGGTTTTGAAGGTTTCTCTCTCATTCCATAAATTACCATCAACATTTTCTTTCTCTAACTGTTTCATCGCTTTTTAATTTTTTTTTTAATTTACTTGATTATTTTGTTGTTGTTGTTGTTGTTGTTGCTTTAATAAACTGAAGCATTGAACTTGAACCTTCTTATTGAAGGCGTGGAGAAAATAGATAAAGGAGATGGAACCGGAAAACTAACCATCACCGGCAACATTGACGCCGCAAAACTCAGAGATAAGCTTGTTAGTAAAACCAAGAAGAAAGTTGAAGTTATTTCTCCTCCTCTCAAGAACAATGACAAGGAGAACAAAAAATCTGACAACAAAAACAACAAACCTGATGAAAAAAAACCCAAAGAGGTGGTTATTGTTATTTCCTCTGTTTTCTTATTTACATTTTTTTAGTTTTAGATATTGATTTATTTTGTTTAATTAATGGGTAATGAAAATGGATTAGCTTCCGTTTACAACGGTGACTTTGAAGATGGAGCTGCATTGTCCAGGATGTATTGAGAGAATTCGCAAAACTGTGTCGAAAGCAAAAGGTATTCTCACATATATGATTATATTGAATCGTGTCATTTTTTAAAATTGTTATGTGTTTGTTGATGTGTCTGAGTATGTTAGATGATTATTTAATTTTTTTTGTAATTTATTATTATGATTTGGATTGGTGTTGATTTTTTTTCTTTGTTGTTGATGTGTTTTGGAATGGAAATGGGTTTTTCAGGTGTTAATCATGTGGCAATTGATAAGGAGAAGGAGACATTGACTGTGAAAGGGACAATGGATGTGAAAGTTTTGATGGAGAAATTGAAGAAGAGGTTTAAGAGGAAGATTGAGGTGGTCCAACCCAAGAAGGAGAAGGAGAAGGATAAGGATAAGGACAAGGAGAATGAGAAAGAAGGTAACAAAGGAGAGAAAGCAGAGAATGATGGTGGCAAGAAGAATAATCAGAATCAGAAAGGAGGTGAAGGTGGAAACAAAAAAGGTGATGCTAATGTTGGTGGTGACAACAATGCAAAAATGGAGGTTTCATCATCTGGTTATGGTTATGGATATGGCTTTTGGGGATTGGATTATAACAACTATGGACAAGTTCAAATGATGCAAATGCAACAAGCACCACAAATGTTCAGTGATGAAAATCCAAATGCTTGTTCTATTATGTGAGAATGTGAGTGAAACTTTGGCCACAAGTAAGGTGGTTTAATTTTATTGTCATTTTCTTTTTTTACTTTGGGAAAAAAATTGTGATTAATAGAAAGGTTTCTATTATGTGGTTCCAATACTGTTTTTCTGCCATTGCAAATTTGAGACTATGAATTCTGAATTTCTGATGATATCCATGTGATGCATAATGTAGATGGAAAATATGAAATATATGTCCCACTCCCACTATGAAACATATATATCATTTGTCATTTATTTGGTTCACTTCTAGTGATTATTGGTTGTCCTTTTTGATTACTCATTGCAAATGATTTTTGGTTTGTTATTGGTTAGTGGCATTTGAACCTGCCATGAGGAATAAGGACTCTGTATTGGAGTCAGTCCCTGCCCCACTCTGATTGTGAAATAGTAGTTTTTAGAGGTAAAAACCCTTGATTTAGTGGGTTAAAGTCATGATGTTTTCTTGAGGTTTTGCTAATATTATTGATCTTGCAGTCACTAATTTCTCGTAAAAAATAACTTGTAGTAATTTTTAGGCTTTTCTCTTATTGTACTATGTTTTAATCAAGAGGAGATGATTGTATTGCATGGTCCCAAAATCATATGTTTAGGCCTGTGTTTAATTTTTAGGCTTGTGTTGTTAGTGGCTTTGAGTGTTGGTGCTCAAGCTTTGTATCTTGTTATTATACAGTACATTTAAACTTTTTACCGGCTTATTATTTGTTTTTTATGCAAATAAATTTAGATTAAGGAGCACAACCCTATGCAAGATTAAAGAGAATTACAAATTTCATTGAGATTTACTACCAATGACATATAGTTTGTTGTTACTCTTAGGGGTGATAAAATAGGTCAAACTCATCTATCCGATTTATTCAATTTGCTATTTTAATTGGACAGAGTTGATATTTTGAACTCGATTTTTTAAATAATCCATCCTATTTAACTTGTTGAAGAAACAGGGCAAGGATGGGGCGGCCCGCTAGTTAGTATTTTTATTTTTAAACGAGTCATTTTTTAATGTATTTACTAAATTATCATGTAAAATGACAACACCAAATCATTATACTGTTGTTAATTATGTTGTTTGAGAGTTTTTGGTATCAGAACAATAAGTCATGTGAATAACTCAAAATACTTTTCATGGATAATTAATTAATTATGGAGGAAAAGAATTTTGAGGCTTATGGAAGATTTTCATGGATGTCCATTTCAATAGCATAACCCAACAAGTAAAATGCCTATTTGCTTAAAAAAAAATAGAAAGATCATCTGTTCTTGTTCATGAGTTAAAAGATTCCCTCCATTTTCCTTTACTATCTCATTTTTTTTCAAATAGTTTAGCTAAAAATTCATTTTTTAAGGTTGATAAATGAAATGATTGAGGTTCGAACTTCAAGCCCTGCATATATATAATGCAATGTCACTATCTTTGTTCTTTAATATAAGGGAAATTTTATTTTTTTATAGATAAATTGAGTAACTAATATATTGACAATGTATGTTTTCTCTTTAAGGGCCAGAGGGAGTAAATGAAGAAGTGTTTGCAAAATATATTAGATACTCAATTTATAAGTAATTTTTTTTTCTATATATATCAAAAGCCAGAGCGAGTAAATGAAGTAGTTATATTCATCTTGAACGATTTTTTAATTATTGAACTCTGAATATTTTTTCTTCTAATTAAGACATTGGACTCATGTGATTAATAAATTTCTTTTTAATCAACTCGTTCAACTTCAATTTCAAATCAAAGTACTAATTTTTAGTTGAACTTCATTTATCTTAAAGCAAAACTCTGAATTATGGTAGTTTGTCTTACCCTAAAAACCAAAAGATGATAAAAAAAAGAAAGAAAAATAAACATTTTTTTTCTACAACATTCCATTCGCATAAGTATACTTTTCCAAAACTCTCAAAGGAAACCAAACATGGTGGAGACACGTGGAAGCTGACACCACTACAAAAACGAAGAAATCTCTGAAAAACCTAACCCAACCCTCCGTATATTTCTCCATTTCTACTTCTCATCTCATCACCACTTCACTAGATCTACATCTTCTTCATCTCACCTTCCCGATCATTTCCAGGTTTGCATTTCACGTCTTTAATTTCTCTTTTCCGCTTTTATTCAAACGCGCGTTTTCGAATTCCTACTTGATCGTTAAGTTCAATTATTTGTTTCCATGCAGAGACAGAGAGATTAGCTTTTGAAGATGGTTTCTGAAGCCAGCAAGAAGAAGGCTGCACAGAAGAAGGCCGCCGCTGCCGCAAAGAGAGGAGCCAAAGTACCTGCTTCCGCTGCTTCATCGAAAACCGCGTCGGATAAGGCGGTGGACAGTGTTTCCAACGGAATTGGGGAGATTCAGATATCTGATCGGACATGCACCGGTGTCCTATGTTCTCATCCTCTTTCTAGGGATATTCGGGTTAGTTACTAATTGATTATCGCGCCACTGATTACTTTAATTAATTTTGATTAATTTATCTTTAATTGATTCTTATTATTACGGTGTTTTGATTTAGTTCAGCGAGAGATGCTAGTTCTTTGTAGAGTTCAATAAAAGTGATTAATTAATGTAATTCTGAACTGGAACACTAAAATAATTATTAACAGATTTGATTTGGAAGAATGTAAGAAACTGATTTCTGAATAGTGAAACAATAGTAAAATAATTGTTATTTTGAAGTTTGATCCCTATGCATTTTGCTCTGTTTAAGTTTAGTTTGAACCGTTCTGATTACTGATTATTATGACTTAAATTATGGCATGGAAAAATAAGTGAAAATGTTTACATCAAAAACAATTTTTGTTTTAGGTCCAACTAGTTTAAGTTTGGTTTGATTATTTTTTGCCTAATGGCTTTTCTAGAAAATTCCTGTCTTGGTTTCAATTGAAAATGTTCTGGCTTACTTTTGTGTTCAATATTCATTATCATATACGGGTATATTGCATTGTAACTCCGGAAAAAGGAGAGAAAGTGATAATCTACCCAGAACCTTCGTTAACTATTAATCCATATTTTTGGAAACTGGAGTAGACATTCTCCATTTAGAATCAGATAGTCAGTAGTCTTACATCTAAATTGTTGTAGCTAGCGTGGGGTGCCCGCGTGTATTTGAATACCTAGTCAAGCAGTTGGGCCGGTAGCAATGGCATTCTACCATGTAGCCCAAGTCAAAATCTCAATTCTCCTTTGTGAATGTACCTATTATGAATCTTCAGAGGTAGGTAATATTTCAATATTGAGAGATAAATAGGATATTTCTGCCATATAATTATAAAATACAGTTAATTGTCAATGCATTTAAAATGATCAGTGTTGTATTGTATTGACATTTTGGTTTATGGTGCAATTACAGATAGAATCTCTATCAGTTACTTTCCATGGACATGATCTTATAGTTGATTCTGAGTTGGAGCTAAATTATGGAAGGTTTATATCTATATATTTTTGTTCTGACTCTGAATAATATGCTATTGTTTATAACTTTAATAATATTGTCTATAACTGTAATAATTGTTGGTGATTGTGTTTTCTTCAACTTCTTTTCAGACGTTATGGTTTGCTTGGATTGAATGGTTGTGGAAAATCTACCCTACTTACAGCAATAGGTCTCCGTGAGCTTCCTATTCCAGACCACATGGATATTTATCACCTTAGCCGGGAAATTGAAGCCTCTGACATGTCTGCATTGGAGGCTGTCATTAGCTGTGATGAGGAAAGGTTGAAGTTGGAGAAAGAAGCTGAAATTCTGGGAGCACAAGTATGTTTGTTTAAGTACTATGGTATTTCAACTTTTTTCCCCACAGTTGTTTTGCTTTTACTGATGGGTCCACACTTGATTAATTTCTGTTCCAGGATGATGGCGGTGGTGAAGCACTTGAACGAGTTTATGAACGATTGGAAGCTATGGATGCATCAACTGCAGAAAAGCGTGCTGCTGAAATTTTATTTGGTCTTGGTTTCAACAAGCAGATGCAGGCAAAGAAGACACGCGATTTTTCTGGTGGTTGGAGAATGAGGATTGCTTTAGCACGTGCCCTGTTTATGAACCCAACCATTCTTCTACTTGATGAACCAACTAATCACCTTGGTATGGCTCCACCCTGAAAAACTTGAAACTTTTATTTGTGGCTGAATTGTCATTATTCCATTACCTGTTATCATGTTTTAAGCATTGATTTCCATGTGATTATTTTCTTTGCAAGCTCACTTGTGATTTTAAATTGAAGGTCCTGTGCACTATTTCTATGTTGTTTCAATTATTGCTATCACATAGAAGACATGGATATTATTGACTCTGTAGTTTTGAGTAAAGTTTTCTTGGTGTGTGCTTTGTAAAGCATTTGGTGGGATTTCATCAAGATAGTAGAGTATATCTTTTGATGCTTTATAATCTTAACTTGGGTAGTTACGGGTGTCACTTTTTAGTTATGCTTTCATATTAAATTCAATGTGTTAACTTTCTCTGTTTCCATTCGATATCTGTGGATTCTGTGCGATGTTTTTTGCTATTTATTTTTACAGCAACTGTCCTTAAAGTTGTAATTTAATAGAGTATAGCTGGATTCATAACTTTCTTTAAATGCTTGCAGATTTGGAAGCATGTGTGTGGCTCGAGGAGAATTTGAAGAAGTTTGACCGTATTCTGGTTGTAATTTCACACTCACAGGATTTCCTTAATGGTGTCTGCACAAATATCATCCATATGCAAACCAAAAAGCTGAAGTTCTATACCGGTAATTATGATCAATATGTCCAGACACGTGCTGAACTGGAAGAGAATCAGATGAAGCAGTATAGATGGGAGCAGGAGCAGATTGCCTCAATGAAGGAATACATTGCACGTTTTGGCCATGGATCAGCAAAACTAGCTCGCCAAGCTCAGAGTAAAGAGAAAACTCTTGCAAAAATGGAGCGTGGTGGACTTACAGAGAAGGTGGTAAGAGACAAAATTTTAGTTTTCCGCTTTGTTGATGTGGGGAAACTTCCCCCACCTGTCCTCCAGTTTGTGGAGGTGACATTTGGTTACACTCCTGAGAATCTCATCTACAAGAACATCGACTTTGGGGTCGATTTAGACTCGAGGATTGCTTTGGTTGGACCCAATGGAGCTGGGAAGAGCACATTCCTGAAACTTATGACAGGTGATTTGGTTCCCTTAGATGGCATGGTTCGTCGCCATAATCACCTTCGTATTGCACAGTTTCACCAACACTTGACTGAAAAGCTGGACTTGGAACTGTCTGCTCTCCAATTTATGATTAAAGAATACCCTGGAAATGAGGAAGAGAGGATGAGAGCAGCTATTGGAAAGTTCGGTTTATCGGGTAAAGCGCAGGTGATGCCTATGAGAAATTTATCCGATGGACAAAGGAGCCGTGTGATCTTTGCATGGTTAGCCTACAGACAGCCTCACTTGCTACTATTAGATGAGCCAACTAATCATTTAGATATCGAGACAATCGACTCGTTAGCCGAGGCATTGAATGAATGGGATGGTGGCATGGTGCTTGTTAGTCATGATTTTAGGCTCATAAATCAGGTGGCTCATGAGATATGGGTGTGTGCTGATCAAACAGTGACCAGATGGGAGGGTGACATTATGGATTTCAAGCAGCATCTAAAGGCAAAGGCAGGTTTAGCTGATTGAAAATATGTATCTTTGATGCTTGGTTTTATATTCCATTGTAGCTTGCTGTTGCTACTTGAAGTTGATTTCTCTCATGGTGATTATAGTCAAATTATTATATGGCTGAGAATCGGAATCATGGGCTTAATTTATTTATTTTGAGCTCAGAAATCTTTCACCTATGTAATGCACAACAATATTCCAGCATATCAATGTCTAAGAATTTACTACTTTTGGTTTATAGTTTTTTTTTTTTTTTTTTTTTTAACAACTACAGTATGTATGACTTGTTACTGTATTTGATATCAATGCATAATCCACTATTATAATAGTATTAGTAAGCTTAAATTGTGAGTTATTAATTGATATTATGTGGCTAAGAGAATCTATCACCAAAGATATTTGTAAAAAAAAAAAAAAAAACAGCTTTCTACTTCTACATCATACTTTCTAAGACTTTAATCACTCATCCATGGAGTTTTGTTTCAGCCTATGTGTGACGCCTGTCTTCAAACCAATCTAACCCATCTCACAAGACATTCCTTTGAATGGTTTGCTTCTCAATTCATTTTAGTTACACCAACTCAACTTTTTCTACGGCATTAAGAATTTTTAGATTTGAAAGGATTATGTGGATTTTTAGCAAAAAATAAAGTTACAAAAAAAATGAAAAATAATAATAAATACTCCGTTTAAATTACTTGTCATTTTAGAAAAGAAAAAAAATGTTTCAAATTACTTGTGGTTTTGATAATTTAAAGTTATATTTTATCAATTATACCCTCATAAATATATGTTTGAAAAACTAAAGTTTTTTTAACTTTTTTTGTACATATAATATTAATTTTTTTTGTACATAATATATTAAATTTATTGTCAAGAGAAAGTGTATGCAAAAATAAAAAGGAATTTATTGGCGAATTAAAATAAGAGTATAATAAGAAAATAATGTGCAAAAATATATTTTTTTAATTTTTTTTCCCTAATACGACAAGTAGTTTGAAACGGAGGGAGTAAACCTTAAGATAAAGAAAAATAAAAACACCGGAAAGATTGAATATTTTAATAACAATATAGATAAATTTTGTATAAATAATTTTTTCTCTTTCTCATGACACAAGTCACTAGGTTTGGTCTAGTAGTGAAAGATTTGGGTAGTATGTACGAGGTCCTAGATTCGATCCTCATTGTCAAACATTGTAAACAACAAAAAAAGACTCTTATAGCTTGACCCAAAAAAAAATGACTCTTATAGACCAACAATGAATTGGTCCAAGTGGTAAAGATATTGGTCCCCTTAAGTATATAGTTAGGGATTCGATTCTTAACTCGTGCATATGGAAAAAAATTGATTGGAAGGGGGAGAATTCACCTTGTGTGCCTCACAAATTTCCTAACAATGGTGAAAATTTTGTACTAATATCATGATAATAAAAAAAATATGACCCTAATAACCATGAATATCAATCACTAAAAATATCTTCAATTATATGTATCCATCACCAACTACATGAAATAATTTTGAACCAGTCCTTGTTCTTTCTAATTTTTCATGTACTAAATATGCAATAATTTTAGTTGTGTAAAAAAAGAATTTTAGAGTTCATATATATATATATATATATATATATATATATATATATATATATATATATCACGTGATAATAAATATTGTATATATTAGATAGAAATACAAAATGATTATAAATTCTAACTCTAATTACATTTATACAAACCCTTGATGTATTACACAAGCCCTTAATACATTACACAAAGACGGGAAGCATTATCCAAGCGACCTTGATAAAACATGCTTCTTTTTTTTTTCTTCTTTCCAACAACTCTTGCATTGAGCTTCCCATTTATTTTCTCTGATCACACTCCACCTCAAAGCTCAAAAGCAACTCCCTAAAACTCAGAAGAAGAAGAAGAAAAAAACATCTCTATTATCCATGAATCAAACTACCTTCACCTTGGAACCACAAATCGTTTTCTACCACTTTTGAAACTTGATGGACAAACCAACATTGGAATTCAATCAAACCCAATCTTGTTTACTTCTGAGGACCAAATGCAACCTCTATAAAAGCTCCTCAAGCCTCAGAACTCAATCATCCACAAAATTCACTCAAAAACTTCATTGCTACACTTTCAAAAATCTTAATTTCGAACTTGCATTTCCTCCAAGTTTCCTCTACTTTTTCCGTTGAATCATCATCCATACACCATAAACAAACTTATGTATGTATTAATACCCAATTTTAACATTTCAAATATCTGTTGTAAGTTATATACATTTGAAGTTGTTTAATTAACAAGCGCACCCCGTGTTTTTCATAGCAAAATTAATCATTTTAAGCTGATTTTTTTGTGCTTATTTATTTACCCATTTATTTATTTATTTATCCATAAAAAATACCAAAAAAATATATGTTTGATTGTTCTTTTGTATTAATCTCAATTATGTTGTAATTTTACTTTCTTTCATATGTTAAAATACCAAAAAATATGTTGCAATTTTATTCTTTTCTTATGTTAAAAAAACTAAAAAAATATATTAAATGCATGTGTTTGAATGAATCATAACATGCTTGCTTGCTTCCAATACCATGATCCCAACCTTATATCAGGACATGTTATTTGATTACGATTAGATAGTCCAAATAATTTAAATTTTATATTTAAAAATAGTTAAAATTTGGACAACTCGATATTAATTGGACGATTTAGATATCCTGACGGTATGCAGTGTGACTATACACAATCCAATTCCACTCCACCATACATATTAAAATATGTAAATTATTTTTTTAATAATAATCATTGAATTATAAAGTTGATATAGTACTACTGGCAGCATAACTTCCTTATATCAAGGAAGGATGTCCCTAAGTATTAAATGTATAATAGCACTTTTCATTCAATCATTCGGATATGAAGAGATGGAACAAAAAGTGCAATTCGTTATCTATCTATACATTCTACACCTCAAACAACTGGTCATTACCAAGAAATTATTTTATCTATGACTATTACCTCTCTAGGTTCTTTATTTTCACAATTGAGCAAAAAATAAAATAATAAGGTTCTTTATTTTCTTGTTTAATGAGGAGGATTACTTTAACTTTTTAGTTCTCTTGTGAGAGTGTATAATTCATGATAAATCGTTGAGCTTTGTGTGTTTATATTTTGTAACTGGTCAGTTGATTATTTTCGTTGTTGCCTTTTATCAATGAAATTTTATTTCTTTCAATTTCAACAAATAAAAAGAAATAGAGCAAAATATATTTTATAACATTGGATCGATTCAGACATTTATTTAACGAAGGGTTAGTATAGGCAAACCGAAGTGTATCTCAATATCACACTTCTCCGTCCGAGAAATACTTGCATGGTCCCATATTATTTGGTCACAATTTAGTCACACACATAATAACACATATAATTTAATTATTTTAAAATACACATTATTAAATTATTTTTTCTTTGTACTTTTTTTAAACTATGTGTGTGTGATCAAATTGAGACCAAATAATAAGGGACCATGCAAGTATTTCTCCGTCCTTAAATATACCAAAATATTACAATTAAGTCAACAAATGTCAGGTTTTTGACCTAAATGCCATCTTTTGAAACTAATATTTTCAATTTGTCACCTTTTAAAAATTATTTCGCCAAATGCCACACTTTGGCTGAAATTAGACTCGTCAAAGTGTGTCATTTGGGGAAATAATTTTCAAAAGGTTCTATAAATGGGGAATATTAGTTTCAAAAGATGGTATTTAGGTCAAAAAGCCACAAATGTCTCTTTTATTTGTCCTTTTAGTTCTCAAATATGATTTTAAGTAGTCAATTTAGTCCTCAAATGTATTTTTTATTAGTCAATTTATTCTATAAAATTACTAGCAAAAGAAACACTAGAGAAGCAAGCAAGGGCTCCAACCCCTCTCCCTAACTAATACTATATGATTAATATATTTTTAAAAGGAAAATGCTATTTAGCAAAAAGTTGTTTCACAAAAAAGAGAAGAATACTATGTGGCAATATTTAACACTTATAAATTAGGACAAAACTTATATGCATTTCTTTAGATGCTGTTTTTCCTGTTCCTCTCACAAAAAAGTAGTTATTTGTATTTTTTAATTAAAAAAAGAAAAAGAAAAATGTTTTTAAATATAAATAACTTCCCCCATGTATCTAGCACAGTAAAAACTGTGTATATAGAACTGTACATAAGTTTGGTCCTATAAATTATAACCACTCTTTCTTCCATGTATATGGTTAGTCAATT
Organism: Trifolium pratense; assembly: GCF_020283565.1. Classification (NCBI taxonomy): domain Eukaryota; kingdom Viridiplantae; phylum Streptophyta; class Magnoliopsida; order Fabales; family Fabaceae; genus Trifolium; species Trifolium pratense. The sequence continues at coordinate 54,621,389 of NC_060065.1, read as the reverse complement.
TTTAATTGGCCAAATTCTTATTTTTATGGATTCCTCTCCTTCTTGAATAAATCATTCTTACTAAATAGCAATGTTTTTTTTAAAAAATATTTACTAAAAAATATAATTTTAAAATTATTTATTATTTTGCATTTTATGAGGAAAAAATTCATCTATATTTTTTTTTTGGAAAATTCATTTTATCATTTTTTTTAATTAATATAGTTATTGTTTTTTTGAACAAGAATATAGTTATTGTTTTAATAAACATAGTTGCAATGGAGCTGAGGATCGAATCTATGACATCTAACATACTACTAGATCAAACATAGTAGCATGCCGTGAATGGAATTTATTTGGTTGATTTTTACCACATTCCAACCTAAACCATATTTAAAAAATGTGAACAATACCGCCAATACTACTATCAAACCACTCACCACAAGCTCAAGCACTTATTCAGACTCTCCCAAAAATTTTGGTATTTTTAGATGTTATTTTATGACAAATCTAAATATTTTAGGGGTATTTTTGTTCAAAACTGATATTTTTCAATGTAAAACTGATATTTTTTTGTTTAGAATTAAAATTTTGTCCAGGATTTATAAATTTTTTTGATCCGCCACCGTGACGTGACTAGAGGAATCCTCGGTTTAATGCTAGAGACTAATACTTTGAAAGTGTTTAGATTCATGTAAGGATTGGAAAAAGATGAGATCTTGTGTATATATAATGTTCATCATTGATTTAATTAGAAGTAAACTAAGATATTAGACTTAAGTGGTCAATAAGCCCTGATCTCAATGACAAATTATTCGGAAGAATTCGAGTTTAATTATTAGTGGGAATAATAATTGATCAGACTTTACTTACATTGTCATCGAATTCTGGATTATTGAGACATCATTCCCTTAAGAACCAAAAGTTAACACACACAAAATATTGATCTGATGTTTCAAAATAATTGAAGTAAATAACTTAATATAACTTCAATATAAGCTAGAGGGTTAATAATAATAAAAAAAAAGTTAATTAAATATATTTCATATGGATTGAAGTAAATAACTTAATATAACTTCAATATAAATTACTAATATATTTCCTATAATATATATGCATGTAATTAATTAATTATCAATAGTTTTGAAAAAACGTGTAGTTATTGGAGGAATTGTATTCTTCTTGTTGCCATTGTTGCAACATCTTGTGAAGTTCACTAGGCTTACAAGGAATAGTTAGTGCACCTTCATGATCAAAACCATACTCTTCTTCTGCTTGCTCCAATAACCTAACAAATGTTGGATTTGTTAAACAACTTAATGGTAACACAAATCTCTTTGGTTCTTGATCTTCTTTTCTATCCTCAGCTATCACAGCAAAATGTCCTTCTTTCACATCCTCAGGCACATAGGTTGATGTTGATTTATTTCTCCCTAGCAAGATTTTCTTTTGTAGTTTCTCAATGAGTTTCACAATGCTACCCCCATTCTTCTTTTTGTTACTATTTCTCACAATGAACTTAGCCATGATAATTGAAAAGTGTTACTTAATGAATATTATTGTCTAGAGCAATGTTTTTTTGAGAGATAGATTTGGTGAGTGTTTGAGCTACTTACCATATGCTTATATAATGTGTACAAATTGTACAGTGATGAGAATGAAAAGTCATAAATAGGGCTATTTGGAGAGTATATAGCTGGACATGAATAATATTACCTCATTTAAGTCAAGAATAATATTACCTCATTTTTTTTATTAAAAAATATCCAAAAAATTGAAAATTGCACTAAATGAATATTATTGAATGTACCTTTGTGAAAAATAGTACGGATAAATTTCATCTTCCATTTCAAAATTAAATTACATAGCTATATTTTAATACTTACTTTTTTATTTATTAGTATTATATATTACATTAATTTATTAATTTTTTTTTTTTTTGAACAAGCCAAAATGAGATATATTAACCAAATCAGTCTCCCTGGCACAAGACGTACCAAGATAGACTACAAAAGTTTACAAGAAGAATAAAAAACAAAAACAAAAACAACAATCAAACAAGGCCCAAACAAAGTCGAGGACTAGATCAAGTGTGAGTTAAGTCTCGCATTGATTGAAAGATTTAATGTTGAACAACATATAAGTGAGATGACCCATAAACTTAATGCCTTAAGGTTATGGGTAAAGATGTGGTGTCAAAAAGTCATTTGTGTGGTTGCTCTTAGTCCAATGTGTTGATTCAACCTAGTGAGGCTTCCCCTAAACGATCCAACAGTGGTATAAGAGCTAAGTTCGACTTGATGGGGAGCAATAATTTAGTCGTGATGGATCACGGTCGCGAAGAGACTCATATTTCAGGGGATATGTTGATATATATCATGTGTGAGTTAAGAATATTCATTGGAAGTGATGTTGAGCAACATATAAGTTATAGGACTCGTAAACCTAATATCTTAAAATTATGTTGAAGATGTGGTGTCAAGGATTGATCTAAGTCCAATGTGTTAATCTAACACAATAAGGCTCCCATTGAACGACCAAACAGTGTATTAGAGTCATTCGATTTGATAGGATAGCAATAGGAGAGTGGTAATGAATTGTGGACGCTGAGAGACTCACACTTGAGTGATATGTTGAGATATATCAAGTATGAGTTAAGTCTTACATTGATTGGAAGAGTTGATGTTAAATAACATATAAGTGAACGCATAAACATAATATCTTTAGATTATGAGTAAAGATGTAGCATCAAAAAGTCATTAGTGTAATATGTTGATCATCAACTCTGTGAAGTTCCCATTGAATGAACTAATATCAAACACTCCTATTTGGTGTTAATTAGGATTTGAAGAAAGAAACTAATAAATCTATTTTTTTTTAACGGCATAATATATCTAGTAATTTGAAAAGAGGGGATTGAACATCTCAATTGGATTGAACTTTGAACTAAAGATTAAAAGTGTTGGAGGACCCGATTCAAGTCTAATGAAAGAGAAAAATATTAACATTGTTAAAAAAAATTAATAATTTAGAAAGGGGTTTATATTTTGAGATAAATTATGTTGTAAAAAATGTTTATAAAAAGAAAATGAGAAGAAAACTTTGACACAACATGATAAAAACGATAGAGAGATGGCTGCAGAGTTGAATTAGTACCTTGTAGAAGGAGAGACCAAGGCATGTGTAGGTGTCAGTGTGTACGACCTTTCACCCATGAAACGTCCCTTCTTGAGTATTGTCTTGTCATGTGTCCCTTCAACTCTCTTATTAATCTTTCTCCATATGTCCATCACCATAGTTATCTTCTTTTGCCAAACTCTTTTTTTTTTTTAATAATTCTCTTGCCAAACTCTTCTTATATTTACATATTAATCCCTCAATTTACTTCAATTAGGAAACGAAATTATACTAGTGATGACCATTTATGCACATTGATAAATCTTTCGATGGGCACATGCAAGAAGAGATGCTAAACCATGAGTTTTAAAAAAATATATTATTCATAGACGGAGTAATAAATACTTCCAGAAACTTACATATAATTGCGAGATTTTGAGTTCGAACTCAGGTAAATGTGTACAATCCAACGATATAACCCATACAAACAAATTAGGTAAATTTTTGTGCTTGTTATTATCATCTTTATCTCTATAGTATCTTTATCTCTAAATTTTTGTGCTTGTGTTTCATCAAAGATTCTTCATGGGTAGATAAATCCGTGATATTACCACAATCAACTTGAACCACAAGCAAGATATTGAAGCAATGTATGGGAAGGAAATCGAAAAATAACACGAGGTATGCTAAATATCAATAGAAAAGTGACTGGAGAGAAAGAGTAATAAGTAATAACTCGATCAATCTATTCAAAATCTTAGGCACCCGTACTGTTGTCCTAGCATATAAGCACTTCTGGGTCCATCCATCCAAAAGGTGGTTGAGTATGCATGGTTCTTTAATCTTTGAGCTCTGATATTTTGATATCAAAATCCGACATCGTATAAAATACAACTCAAATAAGTGTTTGTTTTATTCGATCGAACGTAAACAAAATTAATATAAAAATAAAAAAATAGGTCAAACAACGCGTCTGATGTCGGTTTTCGATGTGAAAAAAGTGTTGCTATTAGAGTCACACTTTTTTCTTTTTGGTTTGTAGTCTTTAATATTGCTGCCCCCACAGTAGAATGCCTTTATATTTAGGTCATGTGTTTGGATGTCCTACGTTGAGCAAGTGTACCTAACTAGTCCCTCTCATTCAGACCTCAGGTCATATATACATCAGAAAACCGAAAACAAAAATGTCTCAATTTTGAAACCAATAAGTAGGAAGTTTCGTCATGCATGAGCTGAACCTACTTTTTAGTGTTGGATCAACATACAACAATGCACTCTACAACTCTAGAATAGATAATAGATATTTAGCTTTGGTCCACATGTCAATAGATATGTCTACTCCTCTCCAGTTGGCTCAGATATTTCATTCATTCAGGATAACTACATGTTTAATACTAATGTTTTTTGAAGACATGCTACAATAATAATTTTACAACTAGAAGCTAACAATCATCAATGCCGGGTGTCCCTTGGTATAAGCAAAACTTCAGAGTTTTACTAAGAGACCTCTTAGCAGAATCAAATTTTTGAGAATTTCACCAAGAACGATTGTAACTGTCCATATTTTAGCTCATATGTTGAAAATGAAGAGAATTCATTAGAACTAATCATCATAATGCCTGAATGATCACTAAATTATCTTAATCCGCTGCACAATTGTTCAAAAGGGTTAGCAGTAATCTATACTAAATGTTGATTTATCAGACTCAGACACTCCTCTGAAGTGTTTGAAGGTTACCATTGTTAGAGTTCATCGAGCCAATTTCGGTTGTTTCTTCACCAACGTGATATGGGAGTGTTAAGTTAATGTGGTGCAAGCAAAATATCCAGGGAATGTTGAAAAGTTAATGTGGGAACGTTAAAAATTGAAAAGTACTGTAATGAAAATTGAAGACATCAAAAGTTCCTTTAGAACAAGTGCTATAAATGAATAGTATTACTCACGTAATTTAAAAATATTTGTACTTGCTGATGTACAACATGACATTAAGAAAATGAAAAGTACTACACGTGTGAAAATTGAACACGTTGAAAATTCCTTTAGAACAAGTGCACTATTGTTCAACAGATCTCCTCTCTCATAAACAGTGAAAATTGTCACTCCTACATACTGTATGCTATTTGTTGGATAACAACCAACCTTTTATATGAAAACATCAAAACACTTGTACACCTATCATTTCTGTATAAAGATACAATCCTAATTCCTAACTATGTACACCAAACCTAACTGTCATGTATTGTTTAACTGGTTAATAATTATCTGACCTCTTCTGCCAAAACACTGTCAAGCCAAGAAGCATGTTTGCAAAAATCAGTTATTGCTGTTCAAGGCAACTTGATCTTGTGAGAGAGCTGTGCCTACAAACAGAGAAGACTGTAGAAAAAAAGCGGTATAAATGCGTTGTCAAGTTGTGCTGTGTAGGCCTCCAACAAACCACTTACAGTCACGGCTAGAAATAGATAGAACCAATGCTGCAAAAAGTTATTAACAAAGATGTCAAAGAAAACTCAATAATCTAAGGAACAAACATTCTAGTAGAGTACTAGCAGGCTTATCCATTTCAATTTGTCAATTGATAAATGACAATTTTTTGTACTTTCCCCTTATTTAATGGGACGTTAAAGAAGAAACTGCATCTCACTGTGCTTGGGGCTTGGAATATACAACTGGCAGTATACTTTAGCCTTACTCTTCACATTCCTTTCTCTCCCTTCTAAAGAAGGGATATACCAGAGATTGAAATGCGGCATAAAGTCATCCCTTAAGCAAGCCCGGTTGCACATATGAGAAAAGATGAGGGTTGGGGGAAAAGAGTGAAAACTCCCTTAAGACATATCTCTCTCTGTCTCAAAATAAGTGTCACTTTAAGAATAAAATTTTGTTTTAAAATGAATGTCATTCATTCTCACTTTCCAAGGAAATTTTTCCAATTCTACCCCCTAATTATTACTATATGCACTATTCCCAAGGAAACCAACCAATAACTTACCGGGATAATTTAGTAAAAGTATTACTTGTTTTGACAACATAATTACATTTCTTAATATGTGTGCAAAAACCTTAAACGACATTCTTTTTGAGACGGGGGGGGAGTACAATACATGGAACCTAATGTCTGACCTAACTCCTCATGCAGCAGATTGCATGTATGCATGAATCTAGGTGGCAGTGCTTGTCCACAAGATTCTTAACTTATTGGTGCAAGAAAAATTCGTTTGATGTCAGTGGTAACAAAAATAACAATATGAAATGGGACAATGTTGAACAAGAATAGGCTTGTTAATGCAAATAGTGACAGAATACCTGTAGTACCGAACAAAGATATCAAGTTCCTTTGATATCAACACCAAAAAAAAAAAAAAAACTTTATAACTAATGAGTTTAACACACACACAGAGAGAGAGAGAGAGAGGACCTGAGTGGAAATGTATCCAGTTGATGCTAAGAGTGGAAGGAGTAAAGAGCAAGCAGCTAGCACAGATGTTATACCGGCTGCAGTGCCTTCAATTGTTTTCTCTGGCAAAATGGAAAGGTACACATTCACATGATGCAACAGAAAACACTGATAAAAATCATCATTAATAATGAAAATACTTACTGCCAGTTTTACTCCACCGCAAAACACCATACTTGTGCCCAACCATTGATGCCTAAACAAAAAATAGAGAACCAATTACTATTGACTACCGAGACAACCAACTAATTAACAGAACAACTCCTTGTAACATTTCTGGATTTAAAAAATATAATGAAAAAAACGTGTTTTTAATGTTTTTCATTAGTATCCGACTTCACCATCTCAGACAAAATGGTATCCACACATCCTCATTTTTCAATGCAGCCTTTAGAAATTAATCAATTTACTTCTACATGGGAACTGTTTACAGTTAAAGAAAGTAGTCTAAATTCTTGCAAAGAGTTATCATGCATTAATATTCGTGAAAAATCATATTGATTCCCCAAAATGGGAGTAAATTACTTTCTCCAAAATTGTCACAGCCTAGATTGTTTCAGGTTCTTGCATGTACGGCTCAAACATTGTTGATTGGTCCAAAATAGTTACATCTACATCCATACAATTCACCTGTTTCCTTTTTAATAGGAGAAAACCATTCACCAGTTGGTTGGGTGGGGGACTTACCATTGTATCTCCAATTCCTAGGCTCAAAATTCCCGCAAAAGGAGCAAGAGGTCGATCATTGTACCCAGAAGACATCCAACTAGGGAGAGCACATCCAAGCAAGAGTGAGAAGTGGCTGGGCAAAAGCAAAATTGTCATGAAAGAGAATTAAATTCAGCTCTGTGTATCACAAACACTATAATATGGGCTATAGTGAAAAAGAGCATAATACCTGACAATGAGAAGATCAGAGTCACGGTGGTCAGTGAATGCATTCATAAATTGATTTATTGGTTGTCCGAAGGGCCAGATTCTCCATACCTAAGTAAGACAACGTCAATGAAAAAGCAACCAAGAAAACTTATGAATACCAATCAACCTGCTCTGGATCATTTGAACTTGTGGGCAGTAATATGAGAAATTTTAGCTTTTGGATAATGAAAACAAGACAGGTTACAGTTGTAAGATTGATTTTCAAGTCATCATGAATTATGCATCATCATACAGGTCATAACTGGGTAAAAAATTAGCGCAGTATGTATCACACCATTCAGTGGTTACAATAAGAAAGTGCTAAAGTATTATATTGATATTTGATATTATCGCACAAAGCTAGTATTGGGTTTGAATGATCAATTCACATAATCATAATTTTTAAATGATTCAATAAATTTTCATGAAATCAGATATTTTTAATGACATATCTCTACAGAAATTGTTCCAGCAGACTGCAACGTATCCCAATTACACACTTCTACACCTATCCCCTTTCCTTTTGTTATCAATACATAGACTATAGCAAATACATCTCATAGGACCCCTTTCCTTTTTCAAACTGAGGTATATTGAATTTATATATTGATTCCTTATGGATAGTTATTGATAAAATCAACAAAAAACAATGAAACACACAGCACCCTTATTAAAGTATGATCTCACCAATACTAAGCTGAGGACATTCCAAGATACTTACTCGAATAATTTCTAATATTAAGAAAACTGCCAATGCTGCGCCAAAAGCTAGATCGAGAAATTTTGGCTGAAAGCAATGAAAAAGTGAGCGTTATAACTGACATACATTTAGCATAATTGATGAATATAAAACATGTTCGCACACAAGTAATGACCTCTATAATGACGGTATAAAGGAAAAAATATATTAATGAATCAGTTATCACAAGACTTGCATGTGTCAATTAATGCTTACAACAATCTCTAATTTGTCTAAAGTATTTGATTGATTAAAAAAAATCCCAATTATTTATTTTTAATTGCAATAATTTTAATTGCAAAAAGTAGAAACTATACAATAATTTTAAAAATAAAATGAGGAAATTTTTAAAAATGTGTTCTAAAATAATGACAAATTAGAGATTTTCATATGCATCAAACAATAAGTAGAAGCCTTATGGTGTATAGTTTTTAATTAATTTAGATATGTAAGGGTCTATTTACAAGTTTCAGAAATTTAAACTAAAGGCACTTTCATCATGATTTGGAAGTTAATGGTGGCTATCCAAAATGAGGTAAAGTCAAGGGAGTGTTCATGCATTTCTTCCTTGCTTTCAATAACATTAAACACAAGGCACTGGAATTTAATGAAAAAGAAAATGGATAATGGGCACTAAGGGGAAGAATCCACTCAATGCCACTAGATAACAAACAACCATTTATTTCTCCCAAATTACCTGAAACATAAGGGCAGGTAAAAACATCAAAACAGCTATCACATGGTAGTATTTCCGCAAAAGAATCCTCTCAATCTTACTGTTCTTAGATATGTTATAGAATCGCAAAACTGAAACAGAAATTATACACATCCACCACATACATAACAACAGCCTTTGGAATGGCTCTGAGAAAACAAAGGAAAGCACCCTGCAATGAGATTTTAAAAAATATATAAAAATATAATTAATCTAACAAAACAGCTGGCATAATGATGAAGTAAAAAAACAGTGGTTTTCTGTTTACCAAAAATTTTTTGAGCATGAAACATCATCATGGCTATAATTGTATTTTACTCACAAGCACACTAACATGGCTTAACAACTGAACTATCTGGGACTCCAAGTTGAATAAGACTCAGTTTATTCAATTACTATCACTCTCCATAAAATATGGATTTGTGATACAGATAAAACTCAGGCTGTGTGTGCTGCGAGCATAAAAAATCACTTTATCGGTTTCTTTAGTTTTTGAAAAAAATCAACCATATTTGGAGAATTAAGTTCAGACTTTATTAAGATTCTCGCATTCATATCTTCATAAAAGTATATATTAGGTGGAAATGCACATGCTTAAATGAGTTAAATCTCAGATGTATGTGAATACAGTGGAATCAGATGCTACAATGTTCTGCATGCCACAGTTTCTGGTGGAATTGACGGCTTATGTTGCCTTATCCTATAACATGTATGTATCAGAGGTGCCAGCGCAAAATATCATACCAGAGAAAAGGATGCCTATCAAACTCCTGTACGAACTGCATCCATAATGGTACAATAACAATGAGTGCAAATCCAAGGGAAGCAATAAATATTAGGGATCTCCCAATCTCATAATATCTTCTTTGTTTAGAATAAGTTGTATTTATAAACCACTCCCATATTTGGAGAATATACTTCAAAGCTACTGGATATAGCAGAAGACCAAGCACAAGCCCCTGCAGAAACAGCAGATAATTTTAGCTGATCTAGTAATACCAGTAACAAAAAAAACTCATAAGCTAAGGATCAATACCTGAATTATAATGTTTATCTCACTTCGTTTTATTTCATCGGCAGTAACCAACTCTGATGACACCAAGAGTCCACATAGCTGTTTAAACATTGTAATCACCAACAACATATAAATATACACTATATTTATCTAGAAAAAATTGTGTTAAAATCGCTAACCTTTTTAACTGTAAGCAACAGCATATCACCAAAATAGAGAACGATACCAGCAGTCACCAAAAATGCTTCCCCTGAAATCAGGGAGAAACTATGATAAATAAAAGAGTTGACAAATTTAACACCCCTGATCAACCATGTAATTATTCTAAGATATGACCATCTAGAAACTACTAATGAAAGGACAAACCAAACAAAAATCAACTAACAATTAGAATACAACCCATTTATATATAATGATGATTTTGTTGGGTTGGGTCTTCTTCATGGGTGGTGCTATAAAGCTCCTGCCAAGGAAAGGTCCAAGTAAGGGCTGAATCTATTGTAGGCAAACAGAGAATATGGCCAATAATTTTGAAATTAAGAAGGAAAAAAAAGGAAAAGAACAAGAAAAAAGAGAAAGTGTGATATGATAGGAGACACATAAAGGGTTGTTCAAAAATTTAGCCACCCTTTCCTTCTTGGTGTGCAACCATGGCAGAATGACACGGGAAAACAACGACTCATTGTTGCTACTTGTTTATGCTCTGCTTTCGGTGAATTTTTGTAGATGATCTTGCATGAAACTGTGGGCATTATATCTGTATGGTTGGAACTTTTTTCACACTATCATATTTGTGGATTATTTTTGTCGATTGTTGTCTTTAGTGATTTCTATTCTGTTAGCACTTGGCAGTGTGTAGGAGCTATCTGTATTATCCTTGTTGGCTGGAGAATACTATATTGTACTCGTTATATTTTACAGTAGAATTTTTCTTAACTAGGTTTAGTAACTTTTTACCTCTCATATTGAGGGGATTTCACATTTTAAATATTTGCTTCCCCTCAGCGGTTCTCTCAAGTGGGAAAGGTTAATTTCCTCTTGCATATTGATGGTTCTGTACTCACTCTTTCTGAACAAATTTGCTGATTTTAATTGATATACCGGGACTATATGAAGCAGGATAGATAAAATAGGAAGTGCACTTGCCTTCTATGGTTAATTGACAAATTCCTAACATAAAGTGTCCGCTTGTTACTTAAAATTTGAAATCACACAACAACAAAAAAAACATTTCTACCCAAATTGCTTTTTTAACTTGTCTTCCTATATCAGTTGTGACAATAGTAAAATCCGAAACACAAATAAGAATAACCAGTGTATAACAAAGACATACCAATGGAAGCACAAGATGGAAAAGTCCTCATGAAATGTTGAATTAGCTTGACGGATGCCAATCCATGAAAAAAGACCCATGAAAGCTTCAGTGCAGGGTGCAAGCCTAAGTATAAAGAAACAATAACAGTTTTAATCAGAACACAGATTCCCCAACTACTACATGATCCAACCTATAAAGCACCGACACACACAAATGGATACGATACTTATTAATTTAAGAAAATGAAATTCATTGAATGTAACAACATGTATCCGTGGTGTCGCATGGTGCTAAATAGAATTCAACTGTCTAAAAAACAATCCAATCCAAAAAAAAAAAAACTTACCAATTTGAGATGTAGTCAAAAGCGCGGCAACACAGAGCACAGCTTGTAAGAAAACGAAAGACAAGCTAAACTTTACACCCCAATGAGAATGCCTTAGAGTGAATGCAAGGAATAAAAGCACACTGAAGACGCTGGCAGATGTTGCCCAGTATTGCAATGTCAGATATTCAATCTCTATAAATTAAAATTTCATAAACATCACAAAATCGCAATTCATAATCATAATCCTAATTATTAATTAAAAACCCTAAAAATGGAACCAACATAAGGAATTCCAATAAATGCATAATAAAAAAAAAAAACACACAAAACCTTGAGGTTGAAGTTGTTGAAGCGAGAATCCACGTGATGATTGAATCAATTTGGAGAGAATTAGAGAAGGAAGAGTGATTGCACCGAGTAGAATTCCAGAGGAAACACCGGGTCTGAAAATTGAGAAATTAATTAATCAATTTAAGCAACGAATGAATGAATCGATTGAGAGAGAACAAGAAGGAGAAGGAGAAGTACCTGGTGCGGAGAGGGAAAGGAGAAGTTGAAGAATCGACGGAGATCTCGAGGAAGAAGGAAGCGAGGGCGAGGAGAGAGAGGGAAACGCCGTGGGAGAGGAGAGAGAAAGGGAGAGAGTAGAGGATTGTTGAGATGAAGAATAGAACAACGATTCTCTCGCCGTTCAAAAACGACGTCGTCATGGGAAAGTTTTAACAGAATTGGGTTTTAGGCGGGAAGAAGAAGAATGAAGAGAAGTGAGAATGAAGAAGAAGAAGGTTGTTGGACTCTCGTTTTTGTGATACCAAACTCGTTTGTTTGTCAATTCTCAGTCAAATTACGCGTTCTACTTTTTTTCACAGAATCCTTCCTGGTTTTTTCCCGCATTAATTAGTCAGACAAATCACATCTTTTATATTATAAGCTTGTATACACAAGCAAACCCTAAACCCTAATTTGTTTTCCATGTTTTTCCTCCATTTTATCTTGCAATTTTTATTAAAAATTAAAAAATAATACAATTTTGTCTTTACTAGGATTTGAACCCGCAACCCTTCGGTGTAAGGCAATATTTTCATCCACTATGGCAAATATTCCAATTGTGAATAAAATTATGTGCAAAAATTGATAAGCACCATCAATTTTAAAAGTATATCATATCAAAATTATTGTTGACTATATTATTCATCACGAAATATTTTTATGTCTTTCCTGATCAATGATTTTTTTCTACCGGATCATAAATTTAGAGAATAATTATCATGTGAGATTTGAAAAGTTATTATCACGTGTGATTTGGAAAGTTATTATCAAACTCAATTCTGCTAATTCAATTTTTTTTGTAATACAACCAAACACAACCATAGTCATGTCACTAATCACATTCATTATTTTGATTTTATAACATTGCAGATTTAATATTAATCGATGATCAATTGATACAATATGTACTAGCAGATATTGAGATGATGTTACGTAGTTGTGGGAAGAGTTTAAAAGATTATCCTCCAAAGCCTAGAGCAGACACATCATTAGTTCCTGATATACAAAATAGTTTAATACACGACGAATTGAATTATAACAGATAATCATTAGCTGAGGAACATGTTAGATTGATGTCAACTATGACTTCAGAGCAACGTAAAGTATATGACACAATCATGACAAAGTTAACGAAAACAAATCTGGTGTGTTTTTTCGTTATGGTTATGGCGGTACATGGAAGACATTTATCTGGAGGGCTATGTCAGCCGCATTACGCTCAAAAGGTGAGATAGTTTTAACAGTTGTCTCAAGTGTGAATCGATGCATTGCTTATACCTGGCGGTAGAACAACACATTCAAGGTTTTGTATTCTTCTAAATGTTGACGAGTTTTCAACATGTACCATAGTTCCTAAAAGCCTCTTGGCGCTAATAATACAAAAAGCAAAGCTCATTATATGAGATGAAGCAACAATGATGCACAAACACTGTTTCAAAGCTGTTGATCGAACTTTAAAATATATTCTCAAGTCTATTGATGAAAAAAATAAACACATTCTCTTTAGTAGAAAAGTTGTTTTTGACGGAGATTTTAGACAAATTAAACCATTAATACCCAAAGGTACAAAGCCAAAAGTTGTTCATGCTACTATTAATTCTTCGGTTCTTTGGAATTTTTGTGAAGTTTTAACATTGAGTAAAAACATGAGGCTTCTCGGTAGTGCTTCGAGTGCAGACGTTGAACAAAAAAAATTATTTTCTGAATGGGTTTTGGGTGTTGGCGATTGAAAAATTGGAGATGACAGCGATGATGATTTAGAACTTGACATTCCATCAGATTTATTGATTCCTTATTCAGGTGATCCTCTTGCTTCTATCGTTGAAAGCACATATCCCCAACTTTTACAAAACATGAACGATATAACGTATTTCCAAAATAGAGTTATACTAGCTCCTAAAAATTCAATAGTCGACACAATAAATGATTATATGTTAGATTTAATTTTCTGGTGAAGAAAAAACATATTTGAGTTATGATACTCCACTCACACAAAATGTAGACGGTCAAACAGTGGATGATGTTCATACTCCCGAATTTTTGAACACGATTTCTACGTCGGGACTTTCAAATCACAAGTTGAAACTTAAAGTTGGAGTTCCAGTTATGCTATTAAGGAATTTGAATAAAAAATTAGGATTATGCAATGGAACAAGATTTATTATTACGAGATTGGGAAAACGTGCTCTTGAAGGAAAAATTATTTCAGGAAGTAATATTGGTGATCAGGTTTTCATACCTAGATTTTCTCTGACACCATCTGCCGTGAGAATTCCTTTTAAATTTCAACGGAGACAATTTCCTATAATGATTTCTTTTGCGATGACTATTAATAAGAGTCAGGGACAATCTTTAAAGCATGTTGGGATATATCTTCCGTCGCCAGTGTTTTCACATGGTCAGTTATATGTTGCAATTTCAAGAGTTACTCTAGAAAATGATTAAAAATATTGATCATCGATGACGACGGTGAAGATACGACTAAGACTTTGAATGTAGTCTATAAGGAAGTTTTCCGTAATATAACATAATTTTCTTTGTATGAATATTTATCCAAAATTATTGTTGAACTATCGTTTAATGTTATTCAACGTTTTTCATATACCTTACATTATTGGAATTATCATATCTTATTTAATCATTATATATCTTACAGCTAATCAGACCCGTGCACCGGACGGGTCAACGTTCTAGTTTTGTGTACACTAATTCGCTGTCATAATCAAAATCCCAAATAGACATTTTATAGCTTGAGTTTAATGAACACACAACCAATTAGAATGATTTAATCTTTCATGTCACATTAATAAGGTGGGGTTAAGTGGGGTGACGTGACGGAAAATATGGTTGTGATTTGTTGACAGTGTAAAATTATTTTACGTTGTTAGTGCATATTCATTTTTTTCTTATAGTTATTTTGTTTCTCAAATATTTTATTTAGTTAATTTTAGTTCTCAAATGTATTTTATTAGAATTTAATGGATAAACTTTACACACTCAACCGATTATAACTATGTTTTGCGTCACGTCACTTCACTTAACCTCACTTTTTTTACAAGGAATGTTGGAACTTAAAACATTCTTATTGATTGAGTGTATAAAGGTTTTCTACTCTTTCTGCTTATGTTCATTACTTCATTAAACTCATTTTATTAGTCAATTTATTACATAAAATGACTACTAATAAGAGATATTAGAGATGTATTTTTAATTTTGATAGGATGACAAGTTAACCACTTTCAAATAAAAAGATTATAACTAATTTTCTTATTCTAGTTGAAGTTTTACAAAGTTGGAAGGAAAAATAAAAATCTTTAGGAACATTTTGTAAAAAAAATAAAGAAAGAATATTCTCCCAATACCTCAAATTATGCCTCTATACTCTATACTCTGCAAAGTATGTTTTTTTTTAGTAACATACTCTGCAAAGTAGTTGAACAAAGATGTTATTTAAAGTATTTAAATTACCGTTCATAATAAATAAATAAATAAATAAATGATTGCAGGACTTTAGCAAACATCAAAAATTGACTTTGACAAAATGAATATAAATTTCAGCATAGTTGAATTTTGAGTTTGCAATAATCTTGTAGGATGTGGAGTGAGAGAGTTTTGTTTCTTAAAAATACTGTATTGGGTAAATTTGAGTTTTTACCCATGGGATTAGACTCAAACTTGAAGGGCATGGAATGGAGTAAATTCTTAGAAATAAGTTTTATTGCTTGAAAATGCTTTTCTGGCCCCTCAATCCCAGCATGATTCACATATCACCATCTAATCATTGTCATCAGATGACAGTGATTCGATCACTGAGATTTATACAATACGTCGAAGGAACAATGCGGCATTTACTCGATGCCAAAAAAAAGGCGGCGACTTCTGATCTCTCTGTTCCCTCTACCAACTATAATCATATTTAAGTACTTCTCCTAATTGGAATTCAAACTTTGGCATTGCGAAAGACTAACTCCTTCCACTAAACTCAATGTTGTTGGTGCATGGCCCCCCTTTGCAGCAACTACTAGTACAAATTAGCATTAATAATATATTCCCTCCATGTTACTCTTTAAATTGAGTTATCACCTAATTTTCATGTGATCCAAAAATGCTAATGTCAAGTTGCCATGAACAACAAGACATGTCAAAATACTACATTAATAGTAATATAATATAACATTTCTACACGCATATGTAACACATTACATTGATGAAACAAAGATCCACTTCAACAAAACAAGTGGACAAAACTATAGAGGACCATGCCCCATCACTAGTATTGTTGTACCTTCAACCCAAATTTCAATGCATCTGAATTTTGCTAGTACTTCTTAAACCAATTATTTAACACAACAAAACAAACAAGTAGCTATCATAACTTTATGATTGAGAATCTAAATTACTCCCTCCGGTCGCTTTTTATAAGAAACAATTCACTTTTTAGGTTCAGATTCATCGGTTATTCAATGAACCTAAAAAGTCAACGTATTCTTATAAAAAGGACTAGAGGGAGTAATAAAAAACAAAAATGTATGCACTAAAATCAAGAGATATATCAAATAAATCTCATATTTCCTCTTCATTAGTCTAATGATAAATTCACAAAACTAGAGTTCACAGCCAAAACTCAACCAAAAGGAATTATATAATGTAAAATGACTAAACAAATGTTGTTCCTATCAACTTGTATCTGTTCTATCCCTATTAATACACTTGAAACTCTTTAGGGATATTTTTCTCCCTACAAATAAAAATAATAAAATGAACACAAAAATTCGATAACCTATCGCCATAAGAAACAAAACCAACAGATTTTTCCACTTCGAATTAATGTCGGGGGAGATATTGTACACACTTTGAAGAGCTTGAAACCCGGATATGGACCTTACCTGTCCAACTGCAAAGGAGTTTCCTAGGTACTCATTCTCCAATAGCCCCTAAGAGAGATCAAGACAAGTAAATGATTCACTAAATACAAATTTTTTAAAGAACTTTCAAGTTTAATAGGCACTAATTGTCGAAGCATAGTAACTTAATTCTACAAACAATTATCTATTACCTGAATAGAGTATGTATGAAAGGCTATATAGGACATTGGATACATCCACAATGGACCTGGCAAAGAGCTTCGAATTCTAAAATAGCCAGCCGAAAGCATCATGACCACCTGAAATGACATATGTATGCATCGGTTATGTGATGAAAATATAGACCATATTAGTTGAGCAGCATCTAACTTTTATTATCGTCATTGTAAAGTCGAACATATCAGTGGTTGTGATTTGTTGACAACATAAAACTTTTTACGGACAGTGTACAAAATTTAAACTCTTGAAATAAATGGACAGCGGAACTCACATGTATGCATAAGAGTGTCAAGACACTCCAGAAAACATCTTGCCACAAAGTAGCCACAACTAACATAATTCCTTCATTCAGTAACAGAGTTACGAAAAAATTTAGCACAAAGTACATTAACAAGCTGAACTGATCTTCCAGCCCTACTAGGAAGTAGAAGACTAGACTGGACGTAATGGAGATGAGAAAAAGAAACGGGATGCTGGACAAGAGCTGAGCAAGCAAAAATACAAATGTACTTGAATGCTGGTTTGATTCTTCACACGCATATATCTGCGGAAAAGAAAATTATTTGACTTCATCAACCTTTCAAAGATTACAGCATGAAAATACCAAAACCATAATCCAAACAAACCATTAAAAGAAGACAAGTGACATCTATTACAATAAATAATATATTCGTGCACTTCAACTGTATTTTCTTTGTCACTTTGTTGCATGCAAAATAAGCATTTGAAGGCAACCTAATAAATTTCTTTTAAGTCGAAAAAGCAAAAAACTACCTTGATTTCTTTCATAAGTGCAGGCACCCTAGCAATGCTCAGAAGGGAACAGAACGATACAAATACAAAAATTGCTGCAACTCTTGTCTGCAATTTAAAGGGTATTAAAATGATATGCATTATTGGTATGCATAAATGAAGATTTAAACTATATGAGATATACATCGTAAGATATCATTGTCAGGTCAAAACTTACCACAACAGAAGATAGAGAATGCCCTAGACCAGAAAATACAGTACCAATGCATAATGTGAGGAGCATGTAAAGAATAAGATGCAGCCAGTAATATTTCCATTCCCTCGACACAACTAATAAAGATCTCCACGTCAAAACCGCTACCCGAGTAGCATTACTAGCTTTCCCTTTGCTTTTGAGAGCTGGACCTTCCTGGAAAATCAATGATGTTTTTAAAAAGACTAAAATTAATAATTACTAAAAACCAACATAAAAGAGATAGCTTTGCATCGGAAACATGTAATATGAATATACGATATTTGCGATGGAAGAGACTTATTTTATGGTTTCTAGTCCACATTAACAGAAATTCTAACTCATAACAGCTATAAAATACCTTCTCGGTGAGTTTCAGAATCATTGTTTCAACAGAAGCAGCATCTGCAGATGACTTATAAGTTGCTTCAAGTGTGCGTATAGCAACAGCAGTGTCCATGTTTACGGAAGAAAAATCTCCATTGTCATCCTATTATGATGAAAATTTTAATAATAGCATAATATTTAATCTGTTAACATTCAACTAGTAATGAGCACAAAATCATCAATCTACTTTTTTTTTTTTACGGAAATACCTGCCAGTTTTTGCACATTGCAATTATCCTGTCAAAATCTGTATTAATTGCGCGTAGAAAGTGATCAGAAGGACTTTGCATGATAGGACAAGGAAATCCGGCATTCGAGAAGTGCTGTAGGAATATAAAATTATAACAGTCAGTAGCATGATATGTATTCCATTTACTATCGGAGTATACTCATCTTCCAACGGTCGCTTTTACCTAAATTACAGTGGCACTACTACTACTTTAAGTGCAGTGGAAAGAAGGTATAGTAGAAGATAAGTTACCTGCAAGCAAGCTAATGTTTCTCCGAAGAACAACGTATTTCCATTTGAAAGAAGACAAATACGGTCAAAAAGACCAAAGACTTCTGTGCTGCTCTGGTAGATGGTTAAGATAAGAGTGCAACCGGTGCTTGCAAGTCTCCTCAACGTAACCATCATCAAAAGTGCCGAGACACTAAAAATAGATAAATAAAGAAAAGGATGTCAACAAAAATTGCTCTAAGTATGGAATAATTTCAAGAACCAAATAGACGATTATTACAGAAAAATGAATTGAAAAGTAAAATAAACACCTGTCCAAATGATAAAGAGGTTCGTCTAGAAATAAAATGCGCGGTCTCATCACAAGCTCCCTGGCAATGCTAACAAGCCTTCTCTCCCCACTAGGAAGTCCCTTCATATAACAATGCCCACCTATAAGTTTATTTGCATGTTCACCTAAAGACATTGCGTGTATAGCATCCTCTACTACACTCTTTTTCTGACAAAAGAAACCGGGAAGTTGCAGCAAGGCTGAATAATACAGAAACTCGCGCACTGTGAGGGATCCAATCAGAGTGGTTTCTCTATCCACGTAACCCTGCAAATTAAGAAACAAATTTTGATATACATATTTAAGAGGTACAACCTAATAATTAACAAAAAATATTAAATCTGGTAAAGAACAAGCCACAAACATCCCAATTTAGAAAACAAAAACTTAGTACTTCCAACACAAATAAACTTCCATCCTTAAGTACGAAGTGCAAATAACTAACATGTTCAGAAATGCACTAATGCAGTGAAAGCATTGCAAATAAACTTTTAAACTTATACATCCATTCTTCAAATTCTCACACCTTATAATCAATAAATAATATGAAAGCATGGTTTCGAAAGATACGCGGATCAAGTTCGATCAGGTTGACGACTATAAATATAACGGAATATATTAAGCAGCCAATGAGGCACAGAACTCACATATGATCCATAGGGCATTTGCGATTTGGCTCCATTCACAAATACTTCACCATACATCCTGTCTGAAGGAAGCAATCTTCCTAAGGTAAAGAAAAAATTCCAATTAAGCTTTGATTACCGAAATACAAATGTGGACATCATTCAAAATGTGTAGTAAAAATTACAAAGGAAGTGTTCTTCAATACCTGCAATTGCTCGTAATAAGGTAGATTTCCCTGATTTAGCCGGTCCCATAATTACAGTCAGTGTTCCAGGTAATGCATAACCGGTTGAACTCTTAATAACCTTATCAGAATACTTCCTTTTTCCCTTTATAGTAACAGTCAAATCTTTCCAGGCAACAGATGCCCCGGCAATTTTGCGTGGAATAATTGCACCCTCCGGTAGATGCGGGGAAGGCAAGGAGCCACTGTTGAGCTTCGAGAGAGAGGGTGAAGCCGGTGTTGTTGCAGCATTAATAGAGTCACCTCCTTCATCAACTCTAACGTCAATATCAGTAGTAGTATCGTCCCATTCAGGTGAATCCTCAAATGAGATGGGCTGCCTTAGTGAACCCGGTTTACGCAGATAGAAAAAGTTGCTTGACGGTACCCTACTCGCCGGACTACTAGCCGATGATGATGAAGACCTATAATTATCTGATTGAGACTGTATTTCTTCCATGATCTTCAACTTTTTTCCCCCTTAAATCATCAAAGTTTACACATTGTTTTACAAGTAGCCGATTTCTCTTTATGCATGCTATCAACAACCTGCAGTGCAAATCCCAGATAAAAATTAAAAGGCAATTGCAAAAGAAAAATATTTAAGGCCAGGTAACAAAATTTCATCTTTTGTGGTCTTAACCCTCCGGTTCTCGAGGATAGCGTGCCCGGTTAATCCAGAGTTCGGTCACGTGGTAAGTAAAATGATGTCAAGGATTGTTCCAACAACGATTCAAAATCATACATGAAACAAAAAGGAGACACCACAATGTCAATCTGCAAAATGTAATGAATCTATACAGTGTGACACTAACTTCTAATAATCACTCATTAAAATGTAAAAAACAACTATAATAAAATGGAGAGAGAAAAAATGACATAAACAAGAGGGGGGTGTCAAGGGTTTGGGGAGGAGACATGTCTTACACAAAACCCATATTTATTTTCCATTAAAAAGTGGAAAAATAACTAAAAAATCAAATCTTGTACACAAGATTTCATTTTTCATTGATACACCCCTTGCTTTCAACTATACCTTATACACATAATATTTCACAAACAAAACTATTTAATCATTTATAAACCTCTTTCACACACTAAACATAAAAAAAATAATAAATAATAAATAAACAAAGATAGTAAGAAAAATGAAGATTCTTGATTGTTTTACAGCTAAGTTGAGCTGAAAAACAAACACAAACCCAAAAAAGCTTCAAACTTGAATGAAAACCAATGAATATGAATACAGAAAACTAGAAAGAAATAAAAAGAGGAAGTGAAAAGGGACAAACCAGGATCTGAGGAAAGCATTGTTCTTGAGAGATTGAAAGAGAAAGTGTGAAGAAGGAAGAAGATGAATGACAGAAACCTGTGTGTGGTTTTGTAAATTTTTGGAAGAGTTAATGATTTGACCCGTTGAAACCGGGTTTTTTGTGTTGTAATGAATCTCAGTGTCTGTCTCACACTTTCTCTTTATTTTATCTTCTTTTTAATTTTTCTTTTTCTCTTTTTCTATTTTCTAAACCTTCTTGTCTTTTCTTTTTTAGTGTGGAATTAAATATGTGTGTATTCTTTTTGAGCTTTTTTTATTGCTTTTTTGTTAAGACAAATGTTGAGGATGTAATGTAATGATGGTGGCTTGCAGATGCCAGCAAGACAGTTCAAGTTACAACACAAAAGCCAACTAGTGTTTGATTAGATCACAATAATGTTCCACTAATTACTCTTATTACTCTTCTTAGCCTTCATGTCAAAGAAATAAGCTCTCAATTATTATTATTATTATATTATATTATTCATTCAAGGGTTATGTTATTGTTATATAACTTGTATTTTAATTTCAATATTATTTTCTTTCATTAACAATATATATTTATTAAGCTACTATGATTGGTCTAGTGGTGAGGAATTTGAATAGTATGTTGTAGGTTCGATCCGCAGCTCATTGTAAGCAAAAAAAAAATATAGATTTATTTATTAATGTTGATTTGGTCGACAAAAAGTTGATAATTTACAAAGGTGTGAATATAATTTGTGATATCTGTGTAATTTAGTGAGTCACACCGGCTCACCTAAATTTTATTTTATGTAAAAGAAAGTGGAAGTCTTTTTATTTTATTTTTTTGGGGTAACTAAAAATTTCACTTTTATGAAATTTCACTTTTAGTGAGTGTGAGATTCGAACTTTAACTCTTTTATATAATGTAATGTATTTATCAACCGAGTTAAATTCAGTAACTCTTCTTTTCTAACTCATTGTTAATTTAGTTAAGAATCATGTTAACATGTGCCCTAATCTAACTCATTGTTCTTTTCTAACTCTTCTTTTCTAACTTGAACCCTGGACATCCTGCTCCTTAACTCTTAGCTCAACTAGTTTAACCAGTTGAGCTACCCTCCCCATTTATCTCCTTTAGTTAATACTCCCTCCAGTCCTTTTTATAAGGACATTGTGAAAAACTTTTGATCATTTTTATAAGAAACTTTGACCAATTTTCAAATGTTTTAAATGATTAATTTTACTTATACCCTTATTTATGAAAGAAAATTTTAAAAATAAGTAAGTTAGTTGAATTAAGAGTAATTAAATAAGAGCATAGATGAAATAAATTAAAATTTTTAAGAGTATTAAATGAAAATAACTATGTAAAATGTGATTCTTTGATCTGTGTAATTTTTTCAAATTATTCCTTATAAAACTTTTTCAAATTTTTCAAATATAGTAGTAGTAGTAAATTTACCAAAAAATTATATTATTAGTTTTTCTTTTTAAATAGTCCATATAATTATTGGTCTCATATCTCTATTATAAAAAGTAAGAATCTTTATTTGACATGCCCTTGATTTGACATAACACCATTATTAGTCCTTAAATGGCCTTACAATAAATACATACAAATAAATACTTCATCTCAAATAAATACTTCATCTTTTTGGCTCTTTAGGTTCGTTTGGTTCTACAAATAATTCAAGTTCATTTATTGATTTTTGTAAAAAAAAATTCTCCCACTTTCTTTTCATTATATCAAACGATCCCTTTATGAATTATTTTATTTTAAGTTGCTCCTTATCGTAAAAAATAAATAAAATTAATTGTATGGTAAAAATTATAGACATTTCATATATATATTAAAATGACTCATGTGAGTGTGTTGCATTGCAGTATACATTCAAAAGAACAAGAAGATAAGTGTCTAAAATCGCAAGCAAATTAAAATGACTCATTACTAGACCTTAGTGCACATTAGCACCCAAACATAACAGAGGTTGAGAGCTTCAATGATAAAAATCGAAATCAAAGTTAGTGCTTCATCTTAAATTTAAGGCCTTTGTTTCAGTTTTTTCAAAAAAAAAAAAAAAATTAAAAAAAAAAAACTATTTTTTTTATCTTACTTGTGTTTATTTCAGATTTTTTAAAAAATCATTTTTTTTTATCAAAATGAGAATCTATTTTCAATAGCTTTTATCAAAATTTATTTTTTTTATCACTCATCATTCCTCACCATCTTAAAAAATAGATTTTTATAAATATAAACAAGCGACAAATAGCTTTAGATTTTCTTCAAAATCTCTAAAAGAATTCAAAATTTTTTATAAAAAAATCCATTTTTTTAAAGCCGAAACATGAGGCTAATGTTCGCATTATTTTGAGATGAATATATATTGAACCAGTTTTCAGTCCTGCTCACCATTTGATTAGCTTAATCTTTTAATGGAAACTAATTTAAAATTTTGGTTTATTTTTTTACAACATTTTAAAAAGTTGGTTTATTTGTTAAATAAATCGTAAATGAAAGTCGGCTTTTCATGCACTTAAACTAATATTGGTTAAATGTCATGATATATGGAATAATGAATCAAGTTTAATTAAGTATTTTTTTTTTTTGGTAAGTAGTAATTGAACTCAAGTAATTTATAAAATATTTAAAAATAATTTGACTTCAATTATTGGATAGAACAATTTATCTTCTATAGAAACTTCCGATAAGACTTTTTTCCTTAAGAACCAAATGATTGAAAAAGAAACCAAATTTTGAACAAAATGAACAATGAGTTATATTATACTATTTCTTAATAAATCAATCTATTTTTCTTGATATTGTGATGAGTCAAACTTGAGAAAAATATAACTCGACCAATTTATTAAATATCGGTCCTATTAGACATTAACAAGTACTACTATTTTAACACAAAGAGCTTTGTGAGTTTGAACTTTTATGATGAAATCTCACGAGAAAAATCAAGTTATTTATAAAATTATTTGTTAATTATAATACTTTTTTATTGGTAATAAGGAATATTAGATTCTAAGCAATACTTTCATCCAAATATAATGAGATGTTAACAAAGAAAGAGATATAACAAACACCAAATATCAAAAGCATAAGCATGCACCTTAAACGTTGGAGGGAAAAGAAAAATTCATATATAATTATATAGAGATAAAACTGTTGGGGATTAACCCAAAACAAAGAGCACTGAAGGATGAAAGATGAATGAAGAATGAATTTAGAATAAGCAGAAATTGAATAAAGGAAAAGTAAAAATCTTATTCTTCCACAAAGAGCCTTAATTGTTTATATACAATAGGTGGTTACTTCAAATGCAAGTAACTGCATAACTACCTAGGACAAACAAAACGTAACTGAATTACAACTGTACAAAACTAACTAACTAACTCTAAAAAGCTAAGTAAAACAGAAACGCGTATCAGAACCAAGCAGAGCTTCAGAGCTTCAGAGGTTGTGAGGTTCAGAGGCTATGTTGCTTCAGACTCTGAAGTGCTTCAGAGCTTGAATTACCAGTCAAACCAATAAAAACTCCTATATATCTTGTTATAGAAAATAAAATAAAAAGCTCCAATATCTTATATGAATGAGTTTTAATTAGAACGTTTAGTGAAAAAAGATTATAAAAAAAAAAGAAGATATATATAAATATATGAATGTTAGGTTTAAATAAATGTAAACCCATTTGAGGTTGGCCTAGTGGTGTTGCTTGAGTCCTTGAAGTATGTTTTTCTCAAAAGGTCTCAGGTTCGATATCCCTTGTGCCAATTTTGATGGGCTAAGTCCATACAGAGCAAAAAAACTCTGACTTTAAATGAGATCCCGCAAGTGGGCGGTGAGATTGGTCCTCTTGAATTAGTCGGTTTTAGAGTCGAATACCAAGTTTTAAAAAAAACGGTTTAAATAAATGTAAGGATAAACTCATGGCATGTTGCAGTGTGAGGCTTCTCGATGAAGTCACTCTCGATCAAAACTTTCATTTTAAGGGAAAATTATGACAACATAGCAATGATTGCTATACATGATGGTACAATGAACTATGATTTCATAAATTCATATAGTACTCACTTTTAAGATAAATGAGTGTAAGTAACTTAGAGAGTGAAATCAATCCAAAGGTATTTTATTGATCCGTTAAAGTCGCATGTCACTCATTTATTTTTTATTTCAATAGTGTAATTCTAAATAATTTAAATTGGGTCTCACTATTTTACATCGCATATATTTTAATTTGAAAGAATAAAAAGTAAACAAACAATATTATAAATTAAATTGTCTCAACAAAAATATTAATTGAATGTATCTTTCAAGTTGCGTTTCTTTCTGAAGTTACAGCACCGCCACCCTGGCATACTCCATTAGCAATATTGCCAAAATATCTCATGTTATCAGACTGTTGGAATTGCTCTTAGCACATATGCTTTATCTTTTTTTTTATTCATTTTAGTAAGAGTTTTAAACCTCTTCAGCAAATAATTAGAAGTTCGATCTTTAGCTATGGACATGGAAAGAATTCCGTAAAGAGATGAGAACTCGTCTTAATTGTCCTACATATTTTTTTCGATAGAAATTAATCATCGTTAACACTGCTGAAAACTCTGTACATAATCATATAGTAGTAACCAAGAAAAAAATTCAAATGTAATATATCTTCTACGCATTTTAATTTTAACAAAAACTTCAGCATGCAAGGCCTCTAGGTTTGTTTAGTGGTGAGAGATCAATATGGATAGTATACTAAAGGTTCTAAGTTCAATCTTCAGTTTCATCGTAAGAAGAAAAAAGAACTGGCATGCATGTCTCACTTATCCAAACGTCAACCATAACAATTTAAACAAACAATGAAAGGGAAAAAAATGAGAGTAATTTTTCTAATTTTCTTCACGTTTGATTGCATTAGCTTTTGTAGCAAGCAACAGAAGATTCAACTACAAAGTCCATTGGGCCATAAACTGCTCATCGTCATCGATGCGGGCCTTACAGTTTATTTGATGAAAATTGCTCATAAGACCCCCTTATTGCTCACAGGTTCTCTAAAATACCTTAGGTTGCGTGGATGAGATTATATCTTCCGAAATGTTATTAAAGATTGAAATGTATCTTTCAAAATCGTTAAATTTTTAAGAAAAAAGCCTTCCAAAATAGACATATTTTGGATTGTAGGATCTCGTTAAGGCCTTTATTTCGGATCCTATCTTTCAATCGTTTTCAAAAAATATTTTCGTCAATTTTAGGGAGTTTGGAAGCAATTAAGGAGGTCTTTAAGAGAAATTTTCTTATCAATAGGCTGAGCCCAACATATTAATCACAACATATTTTGGCAATTCATTTTACATCAAATTTGTCACAAACAATTGAATTTAATCTAATAACAATTTCACTTGACAAAAAATTGTTCCATCTAATAATCGAACTTGAATTTTTTTCGAATGATTCGCATTTTGATAGATTTTATTACACACTTAAGTTTAATCTCTTGATTTAATCAAATTTAATTGAATCCTTAAATTAATTTTAAAAAGTCCTTAAATAATATAATTTCATCAACAACTTCATACTTAAACAAAAAACTGTGGACATTATATACAAGTATAAGTATATAATGGATACTTTTGTCATTAAAAGAAAACACAGAAGAATATGTTTGCGCCTAAATTTTCACAATAAAATAAACTAATAATTTAAAATAAATATAAGTATTAAGGATTTGAGAGCCTTCTAAAATCAATTACTATTATTTTTTGGTATTTGCATGTGAATTGAATGGAACCAGCAACTTTTTATAAGTATTAAGGATTTGAAGAGGAATACGAAGCTTAAAGGTCTGGGTTTGGGTTTGAGACTTAAAGCTTGGATTGGTGGTTTTTGGAAGAGTTTAACTCATCTTTATGTTAAATTCATGTTTAGAAGTTGTATTTTACGAATGAGGTTGATTGGGAATGGATTCATACTATTTTTTTACTTGCTAAAACACTCGTTTTAAGTCCCAGTTGATCACCAAAAGATTTTAGAAAAAGCTTTATGACTTATAAACATAAGTTTGACATTTCATATACCTAAGATCGTTAAGTTAAATGCTTAGGGACTAGGCTCAGATAGTACAATTATAATAATGATGTGTAACTACGAATTAATACGATGGATACTTTTGTCATTAAAAGAAAACACATATGAATATTTTTGCGCCTAAATTTTCACTATAAAATAAATTAATAATTTAAAACAAATATAAGGGACAATTTTGTCATTAAAAAAAATAAAATTTAAGTATAATAGTTCAATATTTACAAAGATAACATCATAACTTTTTTAATAAATATAATCTAAAATCAAGATAAAGGACAATTTTGTCAATAAAAATATAATTTAATCATAATTTAAAAACAAGATAATTACTTAGCGCCTAAATATTTGGTAAAAAAAAAAACCTAGCCTAAATGTAAATATTAAAATATTTAACAATAGAAGATTTATTCCAAAAAAAAATATATATATTTGTTCAAAAAACAATAAAAGATAAAAATCAGTAAAAAAAATACACAGATTTAAAAGATTACACAGATTTTTATCTGATAAATAAAAAGATATACTCCATAAATTTAGAAACAGAACTTAAACTAACATCTATAAATATTGAAATAACCTCGTATCTTTTGTTTCATCAAAACAAACAAGTAGTGAGTCAAGGTTGGTTTTTTCTGCGCTTTCTTCTTTTGATCTTGAAGAATTCCAAGAATGTCTGAACCTGAATCAGTGAAGAAGGACTTTTCCACCGCGATTCTGGAACGCAAGAAGTCAGCAAACAGGCTTGTTGTGGATGAAGCGCTTAACGATGACAACTCTGTTGTTGTGATGCACCCACAAACTATGGAAAAGTTGGGGCTTTTCAGAGGTGACACCTTACTCATCAAGGGAAAGAAAAGGAAGGATACTATTTGTATAGCTGTTGGTGAGGATACCTGTGAGGAGGCTAGGATTAGGATGAACAAAGTTGTGAGGTCGAATTTGAGGGTTCGACTTGGAGATGTTGTTTCTGTGCACCAGTGTTCTGATGTCAAGTATGGGACACGTGTCCACATTCTTCCTATTGATGATACCATTCAGGGTATCACTGGCAATCTCTTTGACGTTTTCTTGAAACGTGAGTTTTGTTTCCCACCTTTCTTTCATTACTCACTTTTCACTTGTTTTTGTTAGCTATGCTATATTTTGAGTGCATTTTTCCTAATGGTGTCAGTGTGTTTGTCTTTCCACAAGTCTAACTGTTTTAATGCATATAATTTACAGCCTATTTCTTGGAGGCTTATCGTCCCGTCAGAAAGGGAGATCTATTTATTGTGCGGGGAGGGATGAGAAGTGTTGAGTTTAAGGTGATTGAAACTGATCCTGGGGAGTATTGTGTGGTTGCTCCAGACACCGAGATCTTCTGCGAAGGGGAACCTGTGAAAAGAGAGGATGAAGACAGGCTTGACGAAATCGGTTATGATGATGTGGGTGGTGTTAGGAAGCAAATGGCACAGATTCGTGAATTGGTTGAGCTTCCATTAAGGCATCCACAACTTTTCAAGTCGATCGGTGTGAAACCACCTAAAGGAATTTTGCTATATGGACCCCCGGGTTCTGGAAAGACCTTAATAGCAAGAGCTGTTGCTAATGAAACCGGAGCCTTCTTTATTTGTATTAATGGTCCGGAGATTATGTCCAAAATGGCTGGAGAGAGTGAAAGCAATCTTCGGAAAGCATTTCAGGAAGCCGAAAAGAATGCACCGTCCATCATCTTTATGGATGAAATTGATTCTATTGCACCCAAGCGGGACAAGACAAACGGTGAAGTCGAAAGAAGGATAGTTTCACAACTTTTAACTCTAATGGATGGATTAAAATCTCGTGCTCATGTTATTGTTATGGGCGCCACTAATCGTCCAAATAGCATTGACCCAGCATTGAGAAGGTTTGGTAGATTTGACAGAGAAATCGATATAGGTGTTCCAGATGAGATCGGGCGACTTGAAGTCGTTCGCATACATACCAAAAACATGAAGCTCTCTGATGATGTAAGTTCGGCACTACTAATTACTTAACTTTCACATTTATTGGTTGGTATTTTGTTCCGTGTATTCTGTTTTTTGGTTGTGGCTAAAGTCTTGTGCTTATAGTTCCATTCAACAGTCGAATTCACTAGTATTTTTATAATTTATTTAATTATGATAGTTGCAGTATTAATAAGGTTTTGTCGCCTTGATTTCACTTCTATTTTAGTTGCAGTACTCTGATTGTGATTTTGGTTTTCAATTTCCTCAAATTTTCTGTTGCTCATTATGATTTTCCTCTGTAGGTTGATTTGGAGAGAATTTCGAAAGATACTCATGGGTATGTTGGTGCCGACCTTGCTGCCCTTTGCACCGAAGCTGCTTTGCAATGCATTAGAGAGAAGATGGACCTCATTGACTTAGAGGATGAGACCATTGATGCTGAGATACTGAATTCCATGGCAGTTACAAATGAGCATTTCCATACTGCACTTGGAACAAGCAACCCATCAGCTTTACGTGAAACTGTTGTTGAGGTGCCTAATGTCAGCTGGGAGGACGTCGGAGGCCTTGAGAATGTCAAGCGTGAACTGCAAGAGACTGTTCAATATCCTGTTGAGCACCCGGAAAAGTTTGAGAAGTTTGGGATGTCACCATCAAAAGGAGTTCTCTTCTATGGTCCTCCGGGATGTGGAAAAACTTTGTTAGCCAAAGCAATTGCCAATGAATGTCAAGCTAACTTCATCAGTGTGAAAGGACCAGAATTGCTTACAATGTGGTTTGGTGAAAGTGAAGCCAATGTTAGGGAAATTTTTGACAAGGCTAGACAATCGGCTCCATGTGTCCTCTTTTTTGATGAGCTTGACTCCATTGCCACTCAGGTTTGTTTCTAGTTACTTCAAACTCTTGGATTGCTATGTTATTATGCTTTAACCATGGTCGATACTCAAGTGAGATATATTTTTATATTTTGAAATAAGGTTATTATTGCATGTACTACTTTAAAGAGATTATGACAATAAGTTGAAAACAGCTTATTGACATGTTATAAGCTGTTTTCGTAACCTCTCCCAAACAGTCTCACTATGCCAGTAGACAAGCAACATAAGCTCAAATAAGATAATCCAAATGCAGTCTTGATGTTTTTTAATATCTTTGTGATTGCATGCATCTCTTTGATTTTTTATTTTCAGCTTGTATTTGTATATAATCATTGTGTCGCATTTACAGAGAGGGGGCAGCAATGGGGATGCTGGTGGTGCTGCCGACAGAGTTCTAAATCAACTTTTGACAGAGATGGATGGCATGTCTGCCAAAAAGACCGTATTCATTATTGGAGCCACTAACAGACCTGACATCATTGATTCAGCACTTCTCCGGCCAGGCCGTCTAGATCAGTTGATCTATATTCCTCTTCCTGATGAGGATTCCCGTCATTCGATCTTCAAGTCCTGCTTGAGGAAGTCACCGGTCGCAAAAGATGTTGATTTGAGAGCATTGGCTAAGTATACTCAAGGTTTTAGTGGTGCCGACATTACAGAAATATGCCAGCGAGCATGCAAATATGCTATAAGAGAAGACATCGATAAGGTATGCTTTTGGTTAATAGATGTATTTTTTTTTCCTTAGCCTGTTAATTTGTATAGTTATGATAAAAACTCGGTGAATTTTTTATATGGTTTGAGCGAATATATTGTTGTGGTTACAGGACATAGAGCAACAGAGGAAGAGGAAGGAAAACCCCGAGGCAATGGATGAAGACTTTGTTAACGATGAAGTTGCAGAGATTAAGGCGGCTCATTTTGAAGAGTCAATGAAGTATGCACGTAGGAGTGTCAGTGACGCTGATATACGTAAATACCAGGCATTTGCTCAGACGTTGCAACAATCTAGGGGATTCAAAAGTGAGTTTAAGTTTGCAGATTCCGGAAATAGGACTACCGGATCCGACCCTTTTGCAACAACTACTGCCACTGCTGGGGCCGATGAAGATGATCTTTATAGTTAGATTTTCTTCTATGATATTTTTTTTAGATTTTTTCTTTCAAAGGCAAGACTTGAAGTCTGTCGAATGTTTTTCTTTTCACGCATTTAACTTACTATAATATGTTTACATTGTGAATATGAATGGTTTTTGTTAATTTGGATATAGCATCCAAATTGTACGACTTGTAGTCAAACACAGTTTGGCATATGCATCGATACCTACCTTATGTTCACCCCAAAAAAAGGTCCTACATGTGTATGTTTGTTTGGATTAATGGTCGGGTTGGCAAAATTACAGCCAGGTTGTGATTTTGTGCAAGCTTTATTGTTTAATATCGCTGATTTTGTTTGAATTATGGTGAGTCGTGTGAGTTTGCAAAAGCCACAAAGAGTAGCTTTTGAAAATTACAATGGTATACTATAATACAGATAAATTCACTATGATACAAAACCTGTTTTTTGTTAAAACCGCCGCCACCAGTACAAACATTTATCTCATCAAAGTTAAGAAGATTGCAAAGTTCCAATACATATGGACGATGCAGCCTAATAAAAATCTAGTTTTTACTTTTTAGTGGTTGAAATTTATCTATTCTAAGAAATTTTTTCTTAATGATACATAGTAGAATTTTATAAGTTTGTTTTTGGCCATTTTTCTCTAATAATCCTGCAATCTTGCAACAGTAAAATCAGATAGGAAATATTGTATAATAATAAGCTTATGTTTGGTATCACTATGACAACGCTAGAAGTACCGTGACCCACCTTGATTTCATATAAGCTACGGAGTGTATAGCTTTTGAAAATCACGCAGGTCACCGTAATTCTGACGTATCCACCGTGATATCAAACATTAAGTTAATAACTATAAAAGAAGACATACACAAATATATATTTACATAATAATTGATAGTTTGGAGTTCCATTTTAGATGGTTACCATTCCTAGCATATTATTTACCTGGTACTATGCTTATACCAGTAATTAAAAAAAAAAATCAAACATCATATCATATAGTAGTTTTTCTCAAACATTAATTGGCTAATGCTACTTACATAATAATACCAGGAAAAAGTGATCTTCACCTTCTCATACACATCATTCAAAATTGTAATTGCCAATATAAACACAAAGAAAAACCATATAAATGTGAACTTGTTCATTTTCCAATTCACTACAAGTGATCATGGAAAACCATATACAAACAAAAAGAAAAAGCTTATTATCATCAAGATTTTCCTCCTGAATGCATTTTAGAACAGCCACCAGAGCCTTGAGGCTTAAAGTTAACAAATCTACTTGGAGCTGAGTTATGTCTTGCACCTTTTGGTAAACAACCTTTCACTTCTCTTCCTAATTGGAAAACTTTTTGTTTGTGATCTTTTTGCGGCATCACAAAACTTTCAACTTCTGATGAAACTAATGGCCTTGTAACCGTGCTTGGAGCACTCGGAGGAATTATCCGTCCACCTATGGTTTTACCAAGAGAATTTAGTGAAAGAAGAAGAAAAATAGCAAGAAGTGAAAAACATTTAGTAGTAGCCATTTTAGTTTTTTTGATATATGAGAGTGTGTAAAGTAAAGAGAGGTTTTATGGTATAGCTAGATTTTGTTGCAAAAGGGGTTGAAACTATGTGGCTTAAATAGGGTCATGATGAAGGTACAGTTCATTAGTGTTTTGAGGTTTTGGTGTGGTGAGTTGGCAAGGTGGGTGCACCTTTTGTCTGTGAAGCAAGTGAGGAAGCTCGTGAGTGAGTGAGTTCATGTTTATTGCACCATTTCAAATATTTTTGAATCCAAGCATTAATTACATTTTTTGGGGTTATAAACTATGTGCACTTTTAATGTGTGAGTATGTTTTGACAAATAAATATAGGGTGACATTGTGAAATACATGATTGAGTGTATAAAATTTATTGAACAACCAATTTTGTAACATGTTAAAATGCTGGAATATGATTAAACATTCATATAAGTATATAACCGCCAAAGTTTAGTACAAGTAGTTGGTGGGTAAGGTGTATCACCGATGTAAATTTTGAAGTACTGAGTTCGATTTTATATGATAAAAAAATATTTATATAGTTAAATTCATAGGACAAAATTAACATACAAATATGTGTTATTGTAAATGAATATTGGTTCAATTGATAAGAAGTTGACTCATCATTCGCAGGAGTGTGAATTCAACTCTCGTTGTCAATATGATGAGAGATTTGTAAGTACTTCCGTAAATATTTTATGCACCTTTGAGACGTATTATGACTTTATTGAATTTTAGAATTCACCTCATCTAAACTTTTCATATATAAAAATTTACGCACTATTATTAAATATATATAACAAGTGACTCTTTAATAACTAAACATGTTTACATTCAGATGTAGATTGTTTATCATTGTTATGACTATGACTTTGTTTTTGGGTTTTTTTTAATAAAAATTAATTATAAAATTAAATATTTATTTATTTGAATTTGCCGCATCAGCATTTAACAACATCATAAATACTCTTTAGCAGAGTTGGATAGAAAAAGGTAACTTGAATAACTTAAAAAACCACCTAATACATTTGGTCTATAAAAAAAGTACATAATATAACAAGTAACTTTTAGTTTAAGTAACAAAACATGTTCACCATCAAATATATCTACCATTGTTGCACATTAAATTTGAATCTAAAACTATTGTATTCATATCTAATAGTAGTACTGCTACAAAGAGCTGCACTATCCTCTTTAATTAATTCTAGCTCTCACAAAAGCTGTTTTTTACATGGACTCAATTAGTTCAATAAACTATGTCTCAAAAAAAGCCATAATCTTAAAAAGACTTGATCTCTAGGAGACAGCTTTTGTCAAAAACTAATCTTATGATTATGATTTTGCCAACAAGTGGGAAACACACATAAAGATCATTAAAGATTACATAACAATCTAGTTAAGAGTTTTGTGTATTTTCTTCATGGCAGTTGATCAATCATTGTAAGAATTTAATATAGTGAACACAATTTTCAATTGGAGCATCACCATAGTCTACACCTCCCATTAATTAAATTGATTGGTAACACTATAAAATGAGTCATATCCATCTTCTAAAAACACATCTACCCACAAAGTTGATTTTATGCTTGATTATTTATTGGGGAGCCAATGATACTTTTAAGTGATGGTGGATGAAGTTCAATGTGCTAGGCAATATACATATATATAGTACATATCCATTAGAATGTATAGATGAACAGTTGATCTACTTTGAAGTAGTACATGGAAAAGTTTGAAGATGGCAATTACTATTGCTTTAAAATTCGTATCAATTCTCTAACCACAATTTTTAATGTGAGTCGAATTAATCATCAATTCAATTAAATTAACCATATTTTTGCACATGATTAATTAAGTATTGTGTGGGTGTATGAAAAGGTGAGGCGTTCATGAAACATTTTTGTTTACAAATAGCATATAGTGTTACTTAGTTTGTTATGTGTTAGGTCTCAATATTTTCATAATTTTTTATATGATAAGATAAGTCAATTCTATATGCACAAATTAGATTAATGGCAAAAAAAATTCTTGTGTGTGTGTGTGATGCAATACCCTTTTCTTTTTTTATTATGTAACATAGTGACTAGAAATTCTACCCTTAAGGTAGATAAGTGAGATGTTTGAGGTTCGAACTTCGGTCTCTACATATGGAATATCATGTTCCTACCAACTGAGTTAAACTCACGGGGACAATGCAGTAACACTTTTTTTTTGGGTTACCATGATATTGGTACAAAGTTTTTACCGCTATTAGTGATGACTAATCTCCATCCCAACCGAAATTTCTCAATATGCATGAGTCAGGAATCGAACTTCTGACTATATGCTTAAGGGGATCAAAACTCTTACCACTTGAATCAATTCATTGTTGATAATACCGTAGCAACATTAAACAAAACCTAACATAATATGATTTGACGCATGTGTGAAGCATACAATTTGAATTGAATTATAAAAAATTACTTAAAATTAGTCTTGCAATTTAAGTAATTTTAACTAAATATCATAACCTCAACTCAACTATTTATTTGTACTACTATGCAAGTTGTTATTATTCCCGCACACGCCCATTTATTTAGTTTACGCGCGCCATATATTGCAACTTCAAATTTTAAGGAACAATTGGTTGAGTTTGGCCTCAAATATAATATTATTGACATGAATGCAACCTGACAGAAATAAAATACAACAATTGGAATTAAGATTTTACCGGAACCAGACATTACCATTTATTATCTTTCACGAACGAAATAAATTCATAAATAACAGTAGTAACATTTAACACCACTCCAATGGGAAAAATATAGATTCACATTCCACGTGAGTTTGCTTCATCCATACTTCTATTACTATATCCAATTTGAAATCCATGTAATTTATTGTTTTTTTTTCTTTCTTTCTATTTTTTATTTATTATAGGACTCGATGAATAGTATGACATTTTTATCTCGTAAGGACAATTCAGTTGCAAAGATGTTGATATGCAGTAGCTTGAGTTCGAACTTCTTTGGAGTCTGCATTTAAGACGTATGAGTTTTTTTTTCCCTTCTTTTTTACTATCAGTACTAGGCACACTGGACCGTCTAATCTAGTTCGGGAGGTCAGTTCTGACATAAAGTGGTTTTAGCTCTCTCTCAATCGCAGTTGCGTGGGATTGAACCGTGATCATCTCTATCAAGTCCAGCGCCAATTATCACTAAACCAACTAACGATTAATTCACTGTACCAACTAAGGATTGGTTAAGACGTAGAAGTTTAGTCACTAGGAGTATCGCACCAAAAATACAACTGCTATACTATATTAGTAATTAATGTCATGGGCTTGGTTTCTACAAAAAAGAAAGAAAAAGAAGAAGAAGTGATGGGCTTGTTGTTATTGATTGCGAATGAGAAGTTACCTAGACAAAACAGAGAGGTACAGAACAGAAGATGCAGAACAAAAATTTACTATCCTCACGCGTAACACGTCTTCCACCTATCAAGCTTTGAGGAGGATCTTTGTCTATTTATTTATTTTTTACAATATTTTTTCATTCAATTTTCCCTATCTTTGAACGTGTTTGAATTAAATCCATATTCTTACTATAGTTAATTTCTATGTAACTAGTTGCACGATAGTTATTATGCAAACCACTATTTTTTTTTTTTTGGGATTGAATATGCAAACCACTATTTTGAATCATGAAATTGTACCCAAATTTAACAAATGTTTCCCTTGACAGTCCAACGTCAGTCAAATTACTTCCTCCATCAATGACTATCTTTTTTTTCTTTTCAATCTTTCCTATTTATCTTCTTCACAAAATCCCCAAAATTCCCAAATCTAAAAATCATCAAATATGAAAAATCTTAAATTGATTTAAACCACAACCCATATAAAGAGTCATTACAATAGTACAATACAATTAGTTAAAATCACAACCTTAAATGACATAAAAACATCATGAAAAACATAAATATTAAAGAGGTGTGGTTAACCAAGTAATTGAGCTCAAATTGTTAATAAGTCCTCTAGAACGAATCATTCGAAAAAATCCGAATTTGATTCCTAGTAAAAAAATTCTTAGTTAAAATTTACTTTTTATTTTGTGAGAAAAGCTAAAATTTACTTTACATGCAAGTGCAAAATGGTTCACTTGACATTGGAAAAGACAAGTGAAGAAACTTCGTGAAATTTTATTAGTATTGATCGTTGTAATGACAACTCTTCTCCCACACTTGCATTCGAGATAATAATGATTCATGCTTTGAACGCCGTTGACTTCAGAGATTCTTGAACAACTTTTTGTATGAGTCATCTCTTATACATCCACATTTTATATATTCATAGATGAGATAAAATTTAACCACTCGTATTTGAAATGCAATTTCCCCAAATGTGAGTTCTCAAATAGTATTGTTGATCCAATACATGGATTTACTCCTGCTCCTCCACTTAGCCGAACTAAAACTCTGATACCACTTGTTGGCAAGTATGGGAGAACACTGAGAATGAACCAATGTTTACTTTATTATAACTTGTATAAGCAAAAACAGATTAAAAATAATAGCAGGGACATAATTTAAATCTCTAACATGCTAATAACATTTAAAAAACATAAATACACTGCTAAGTTAAAAATAAAATAAAATTTTGGAGTCCAATAAATATCATTTCCTGCTAATTTAAATATCAAGTCTACACAATAAATCATTACAAACCAATAGATATAAAGTTCACATAATATGCACATCAAATGTTTTTGGTTCCCCTTCATTGAACTGGTTTGTCGAAAAAGTTTTTAGTCTGCACATCAAATGTTCGTGGTTCCCCTTCTTTGAACTGGTTTGTAGAGCACAACAGTAACATATTTAGCACGAAAGCGATGAGTGAATCCCAAAGCTACGACAGATCTTTGTGGCTCTCTATTCTCTATATAAAGATGATTCAAAATCGCGTGCTGAGGCAATGGAAGAGAACTAGAACTATCGACATTAGCAGGATAGCCGACCAGGGTGTGTTGCAATTGTGGAGGAGCCTCGGGTGGCTCATGTGGCTCGTCTTCATTCAAAGTGTATATGTTATTGTAACCGGAATCAGATGTCTTCAACACTTCAAATCCCATGACAGTTTTTGCTTCACCCTGCATGTAGATCGTAAATTTAGACATAAACTGAATGGTAGTATATGTAATTATATGTTACATGAATTGCTTACAGGGTTTGCAGTATATGGATTATTCATCTTGCTATTCAAGTCAACCACAAACTGTGAATTCATCAATCAGAGTCCAATTACAATTCTAAGAAACCTGAAGAAAGAGATTTCAATTAAGCATAAGCAATAAATAATACACAAAGATCTATAAATGTTCAAAGGATATTTACAGGCAGCACTCTAATCTTGTAAAGTATAAAACAACGGATTCATAATTCTTCGTACAATAGCCACCAATTTCAGAGCCTAATATATGCAAAGAGAAAGTAAAAGTATCTAAATAACTAAGGCATTCCCTACTACAACTTAGCAGCGGAAAAGCCATTAAAAAAAAAACTCAGCAGCGGAAAATATTCTTCAAG
Source organism: Trifolium pratense (assembly GCF_020283565.1). NCBI lineage: Eukaryota > Viridiplantae > Streptophyta > Magnoliopsida > Fabales > Fabaceae > Trifolium > Trifolium pratense. Next base: position 54,582,752 of record NC_060065.1, on the reverse strand, counting down.
GTACAAAACAAATCACAAGTTAGAGTTTAACGAATTGTGATCCACAAAAAATTTCAATATTATAAACAAGTTGTACTTAATGCTACAACAAGTCAACTAAGTGAGGTCGGCTACATGGATCAAATGATAGATAATATTCTATCATATAATACGGTAATAACATAGTATATTGATTAAACGTCTACAATCTGAGCAGTCGGAGATATAAATAAGTTGCAAATTTTGTATAGGATTACTGAATAGATAGAAAGAGAATGAAAATCTCACATTAAACCAGGAGAAATCTGAAGAAACTAAATAAGATTCATGATAATAACAAAATACAGGATTACGGAATCAGAAGAAACAGTGGTATGTGATGTGACACAACCTATACAAAGAATATTAATACTATGTTTTGCATATACGGTAACCAGGACATAAATGTGAAGAATGAAGGAAACTAGACATGGATGGATCAACAAACAACCAATGTCATGAATCTAAATGCCTTATAGTTAACCCAATTATAACTTCACATCAGTTTTGGCAAGACTATACTGCAGACTACTCTTCTTTAAACACACCACCGAACTGACTATAGTCGTCAAACAACACAGACCCATCTAAAGATTCAATTTTCTGACAACAGAAAACCTAATATGATTGAAAAGTTAACCCTCAGGGGTTGACCTAGTGCTGAAGGCTTAGGACCTTAGAGTGTACTCCTCTCAAAGTCTCAGGTTCGATTCCGCCCAATGTCAATTCTTGTGTTGGGCCAATCCATATAGAGCAAAACTCTGGCTTCAATTCTTGTGTTGGGCCAATCCATATGGAGCAAATCTTTCCTAATGTACTATGCTAGGACAAACTTACCCTAGATAATTTCTTCAATTTGAATTCATAAACACAAATTCAAGGCATATAATTTGGGGGAATATGGGTATGAACAAAATGCAATAACATAAAACACAATTTCTAACGAAAATTCAAGAAAAATAGAAAATTTACCTCGGTTTAGATTTCGATAGGAACGAAAGCAAAGCTCGGAAGGGAAAGTGATAGGCGATGTTAAAGTTGAACGCATTCAGCTGAAAATGGAAAAAAGGAACTGATAATTAAGAAGATGAAGAAGAATTGATTGATTATTTGGAAGAAACGAAACAAACAACAGCAATTTTGAAGAAGAAAACGAACGAACCCTAATAATAAAGAGTGAAGAAGACAAGCACGCAAAATATGGTGTTTTTCTTTCACGTGTCCTTTTCTTGCTTTTAAAGGTTGTCAAATCTGTTGTCGTTTCAAAATGTTTTTCTTCGTTAAAAATAAAAAATAAAAAATAACGTGGCAGTACACATAAAATGCTATGTGTCAATGTTACGTGGATGTTAATCAACCGTTAGTTGACCCAATATTTAGGACTAAAACGAAAATTGAAAATTAAATGGGGACGAAAATAAGTGATTTATAAGTATAGAGATGAAAATTAAAACTCAATATGAAAATAAAGACTGAAAATATATTTTACTCTTCAATTTATAAAATTCATTTAGGTATTTCTTTCACTTCTTTAAAAAAACTTATTTTTACATAATTTTGGTTAAAGCTTTATTTTGTTTTTTATATACTTTAAAGTTTAAATATTCATTCACACTTCTTATATGACTTTAATTTTATTCATTTTTTAAATAAATAAAAAAAATAGCACTACTGAATCCAAATCCAATAACTGACCTCGACAAGTACGTCAATCATTTTCGGTCAAATATTTGAACTTATTATGTTGAGTTCGACGTTGGTGAAGTACTTATACCTATTAATATGTCAAACTAGAACTTCAACCCGTGCACACACGGGTCTGATTAGCTGTAATATGTAACAATAGAAAATACGGTAGAAAAAATTTAATATTAAAAGGTATATGAAAAATTGGAATAACATTAACCATTAGTTCAACAATAAATTTGGATAAATTTTCATACAACAGAAATTATGATATATTACGAAATATTTTCTTATAAATACATTAGAAATTTTATTTGCATATTCACCATCTTTGTCATATTTATTACATGTGGGTTACCAAATTATATCAGACTGATTGATGTAGCCTGGTGGGGGTAGTGACAAATGCACCAAATAATTCTAAAAGGTCACGAGTTTGATTCTTGTTGAGGTACTTTTTAACATTTTATTTGAATTAAATTACGGTTAAAATGAGAGGAAAAATGAGCGGGAAAATGATTAGGTTTAAGATTAGCGTATCGGAATAAACTTAAAATATAAGAGATTGATGTATTTGATTATATTATGCTGCTTTTTAAGAATTTAACCTTTTGTTGTTTTTATTCTAGGACACAATCATATTACCAAAAATGTTTGCAGCTGATTTTCGTGACCAGATAAATCGTTTTGCTACACCAAACGATCTAAACGAAAATCAATTTGAAGCTTTAGTTGAAAAACTAATGGCAATATATATTTAACACATGGATGAACTATGTTGCGTGATTTTTATAATATCCAAGATGATGCTTGGATAATTTTGTTATTAGCTGAAATAAGTCAATTTGAACTAATTTTAAAGGATAAATTTGAACGTGTTATATCTATCCTTTATGTTGTTTTATTTTTTTTCTTCGTATTTGCTGAAATTTTTTATATGGAATAAGCAAGCAATTCATATCAGTTTTAATATAGATTTTTTTAAAAGACTAGATACATTCGATTTTCAAAGAATCTAAAAAGCAAAATTTATCTTATATTAAGGACCAAAGGGAGTAATAATTTAAAAAAGTAACAATCTAATCAATTTTATTAAAGAATTATGGGAGATAAATTATTATTAACTAGCGGTCAGGCAGGCGCGTCAGTCTGTGTCTATTATGCAAACTTATGTAAAAAAAAAAAAGACATGTCTTATGTTATGGTGATTGATGCGTTTATTAATAAAAAAAATTGCTGCTAAAAAAATCTTTATATTATGGTGAGTTTGTTAATAAAAAAAATTTACCGCTAAAAAAAAAAGTTAAGGGTATTGTTGGTATTATGAAAAGTTCACACCAAAAGTTTTTGTATCCTCTCTATATATATAAGTTATTGTTTGACCTAACTTTTTTTCCTCTTCTTTTTCCTTAAAAGTAAGAAGCTAGGCCAAACAACAATTTTTAAAAGTTATAGTAAAAAAAAACTTCTATATTTTAGGAAAAATTATAATATATTATCAAACATATCTTTTAACCCTCTTATAATAAAAAAAAACAATTTTTAACTTTTTTATAAAAAGAGGTAAGATTTACCAAACAATTTTAATTTTAGTTAAAAAGCTATTATTTCAAACTTTACGATTAAAAGAGCTTCTATACCTAAAAAACTGGGCCAAACGGTACCTAAGTATAGATTAAAGTGGTATAAATAGTAAAGATCTTCATCTAGTTTCTCTTCTTCACTATTCAAAAAAAATAAAAATAGTAAAGATGATTTTTTTTATGATATTTTTTTAGAATAAGTAAAGACAATTATTTCTTTATCAAATTAAATTATTTAAAAAATTATGATTTTCCTTTTTAAATTACAATACTCTAGTCTTAATTATAAGAAAACATTCACTTTTTAGATACATTCAAAATTTGATGTATCTAGACAATAATATAAACTAGATACATCAATCTTTCAATGTATCTAAAAAGTGAATCTATTCTTATAAGTTATAATTAGCACTGGAGGGAGTATGTTATAATTAAATAAAATTATATATTTGTATGTGTTCATAATTTTAATGTAAAATGAGATTACGTTGAACTACCTACCATATAAGCCATGAAATATGAGATTTGATTGAATCTCAATACAGAAAATAATTTAATGTTGCAAAAAGATCAACATTTTAAAAAATAGAACCATGTGTGAATCTAGTCACGATTTGAACGAGCATATACAAAAAAGGGCTTCACACCCTATTTCAATGTGTCATTTCTTACCGTAAAGTCACAAACACATCCACCCTTTTATTCTTCCTTATCTCTTTTTGTGCTTCAGCCATGTCAAACAAAATGTCATCCATTGAAGCTTGTCGTATTGCCAGTATGCGTGAGCTCAATGATCAGCTGACTCAAATCAATAGTGTGCTTGACATTGAGAAGAGCTATAATGGTGAACTGATCGATATGCGCAAGATGTTTGAGGTTAACTATTGGTGTGCTTGTCCCATTGATGGGATGCAAAAGAATCAACTTGAATTACTCAAGAAGGAACTGGAGGAGTTGAAAAAACTTGTTGCTGAACATGTTAATAGGCTTGTAACCCAGGGTGCTACTACCCAAACTCAACAAACTTAAATTTTCCTGGCAAAAGTTTCTCGTAATCCTATGTTGTTGTCTCATTTGTTTGACTTCAACAATAGGGGAGAAGAAGAAGCAGAAAATGGACCCTCTAGATTTTCCTGATCCGAGGACCTTAGATATGCCCTTATTTATTAAATTATATTTATAATTGTATGCTTCATGTTGTTTTTAATTAATTTCAATAAGAGCACACATGCTTAACTGATTTCATGTATGTGATTTGGTTAAGACTGAATCATAGGGTTATTTGGATTTTTGATATCATTGTTATATGTATTTGGAATTGTAGTTGCATTGCATTATTCGAATAAAGGGCATCTTATTTACTTATATTTTCATATCTCTCCAAAATTTTAATCATTTGACATCCGATGAATACATTTCATTCCTTCGTCATTTTTTAATTTTTAGTTGAGATTTTTTCAAAATTGTGTCTAGTTGCTGGAAATATAACATATTTTTCTTCGTTTCCGTGATCTTAGCTCAATTGGCAAATACATCGTATTATATATGTAGGGTCGTGGTTCGAACTCCTGACACTCAACATATTTATCTTAAAGGTGGAATTTTTAGCCACTAAACAACTTTAAAAAAAAAAAATTTCTTCTGCTGTTTTTACTGATCGTGTTTAATGATTGATTTAGTAGATTTGATTACAGTGGCGCTATATCACACGAAAATTATTTCAATGAAAACAGCGAATCATGCTTGTTGCCTGTGTTTTCCCTTTGTTGATGGGACAATATTTAATTAATCCAATTTTTTATAATTAATGCCATCACTTTGTTTAGTGACTTGATTCGGTCACCGCTTAATTTTCCATTGCCTATTTTTGTGCCATCTTTACTACTACCACCATTTGATCACTGTGTAATCTACTCCAATCAAACAACCACTCTATCATAATCAGGGATGTGAATTTCCTGAAATTATTCCATATTGTCTCAGATTTCAAAACTTAACAAACAAAAATTATGAAAGTGGTGCCAAAGATCAGGGGCGGCCTAGGCCCATGTGCGACATGGGCCGTGGCACAAGGTCTCTTAAAATCGAGGGCCTCAAAAAAAAATTTATAGGGTAGTAGTATTAGTAAGTTAGGGGGTGTAAAAATTAATTATGTATGTTAGAAAATGTTGTAAAGGCCCAGCCCAACAATGTTTTCCTAACGAAAAAAAAAAGCAGCAAAGAAGCAGCCCAACAATGTTTTCCTAATGTAATGCGTCAAAAAAAAGACTTAACGGCTTAGCATTGATAGCAATTGAGAATAATCTCTTGGATGACATACAATATGAAGACTTGATTGATGAATTTGCTTCAAAAAATGCAGCAAGAATGAGTCGATTTAAGTAGCAAGAGAATTTTTTTTATAAGCAAAGTAACTATAATGTATTTTGTTGTTATTGTTAGACTATGGATCTTTTTTATGTTATTACAAGAATGATTATAATTTTATGTTATTTGCAATTTAAATCGATGATGATTTTTTTATAAAAAAAAGTTACGTTTTTTTTTTATTAAAGGCCCACTTTCATATTTCGCACAGAGCCCCCGAAAACTCAGGGACGCCACTGCCAAAGATATGAATTTCAGGGAGGGTGGAATTGTGGAAGAGAAAGAGAAAAGAGAAGGGAAGGTGATTTGAGTGTGATATCCATATATTCTAGTATTTTTCTGCATAAAAAAAAAAAAAAACGAAGAACAAAGAAACTATAATTAATTGATGGAAAGAAGGTTGAGCTAGTTTTAACGCGTGAAATTGCCATTTCGTGGATATGATGTTCGTGTAATTAAGCATTTCTCATTTGATTATGATGAATGGTAAAATAGAGTTATTTTGTGACGAATAAGATTTGCTTTCTGGCTTTAGCTAAAAAAATTCTTCCTTAAATAAATGGGTTTCAATAATTGGAAGGACAAATTTATCACATTTGATAAAAAGAATTGACAATTTTTATTTTTTTTAAGAAGCCATGGAAAAATACATTAAACATATTAGGCACACGGAACGTCTAATAATGGAGTTTAAAACATAGTACTAAACTTGTAAAAAAAAAAATAATATAGTACTAAACAAAACAAGAAAACAAGATTAACCTGACTCAAAGTCCTAACCAAGCTTTTGGGTTTAACAACCAATGATTTAAATCAAAATGAATTTTTTTTTTTTTAGCCTTCAACCACCACCAAACGTTGATTTCCTTAAACCAAGTAGTCGCTAACCATAATTTTGTTAAATCTAAAAGATAATTTTGCATACAACAAATAATGTAAAGGAAGAATGTACCACTTCAAAAAGAAAAATGAAAATTGCTCTTATGAACCCCCTACGTTGCTCTAAGGCCCCCGTTCTGACCAAATTATCCTTAGTTAGTTTTGGAACTTACATTCCAAAATGGATTATTTTTTTTAAAAAAAAATAATTGATTTTTCGGAAATTATAATCCGAAATTAACTAATTTTGGAACTACGTCCAAAGTGACTTTTTTTCTCCATTTTTTAATACATTTTGGAACGTACATTCCAAACCATCCCGGATCGGATTGGGGGGGGGGACTAGTAACACTGCAGGGGGTCTAAAAAGCAATTTTCAAGAAAAATAGATCAAACTGCAATACGTGACTTTGTCATTTTTGTAGATGTAGGGAAGTGGGTTGCTCTAATTTTTGGCTAGAGAGGCTTTAATTAAACCCAATTCCTATTTCCTCCTGGTTCTATATCCACCCCACACTTGATTTGTTCCACATTTCCTTACCTACATGTGAGTTAATTTTGTTTTTAGTATTCAAACAAATTTTGTCTTGTATCATATTTGGTAGAAAATAAATTATTTCAGTATTTTAAACAATTTTTACAGAGGGTAAAAAATTATCCTATAATTTAGTGAGAAACAAGAATTTTAGTTTTTGTTCAGTCATTTAACCAGCATTTTGTCCAACTTAAAAACAATTTTAAAATTAAACACGTTACAAATGAAATTATCTTGCTCAATTTCTTATCTTTTTAATAAGATCAAACACACCATAAAAATCTTAGTTTTAGTTTTATGTTTAAAGTAACTTTTACACACAAAAAAGTCGGGCCAAATGCAATCTAAAATTACGTTGTTAACAAATCAAGGGGTGTTTTGCTGTCAATATTAATATATATACTTTTTTTTTTCATTTTTAGTTCTCTAATTTTTTTCCCAAATAATAACACCCAAAATATTTTCTATCAGCAAATTTGATTCTCGCTTAAAGGCTGCACACACAACACTTTATAGAGAGATTAAAAATAAAAGATGATATATATTTATATGAAGCAAAAAATTATTTCAACATATGTTTTTTTCATATAAATATAGCATATTTTATTTTTTGTCCACCTATATATATAGTGTCACATCTTATATTTGACGTTAAAGACCAAATTTGCCGATATAAAATATTTGAAAGATTATTGTTTGATCTCTCAAAAAAACGAAAGATTATTGTTTGAAGAAATATTTTAGAAGACTTAAAATAAATAATTGTATATTTATAGAGACTTAAAACTATACTTAATCTAAAAATTAACTTTTAGGTGTAAGAATTTGTTGGGTCATAGGCAGACAGCTCGAGAGATAATTCACATATTGATTTAAGCAATCATACAAATGAGAAGATATCAAATCTTTACCTAACTTTTAAAACATTTAATTTATGAGTTCACTCACTTATAAAATATTCAATATCTACTTTTCTAAATAATGTAAGACTTAATTTACCTCACACTTGCCGCAACAACTACTGATTAAAAAGTAGCAAAATAAAATTATTTGATTGAATGAATGCATGGCAGTTGCACTTACCTTTGGGTATATTCTTCTTAATTATTTTTGGAGCAATGATATCTTTGTGGAGACATAGAAGGTGAGAAAAACAAGTGGATCGAGTACCTAAATTAGAGGAATTATGTACAGTGCAGGCCCATTTCAGTAACCATATCCCTACCACAATGCCAAACCCTATGGGGTGGTGTGTGAATGACAGCTTAGACGAGAAGAGTGTCACGTGGGCAACATTGTGTTTGTGATACAGCATTAAAGATATATTGTACGGACGGGGTCCCTAAACCACGTGACTAGTAGGGGCAAAGGGAGTTGTGTGAACTTTCAAGTTAAATAACATGTCTGCATTTTATACGGTTCCCTCAGGTACTCAACTTCCTTCAGTGCATGAACACTCTTTAAATTATGCGTATTTGACCCTCACATGATATTGACATATACAATTACATTAATCATGTTATTTACTCAATTTATTATCGGTGTTTGTGTCGTATCCGTGTCGTGTGGTGTCTGTATATGTATATGTATGTGTTTCATATGTATCGAGACATTGTCACGATTTATACAAATAAATATTTTATGCTTAATTGTTTTTGTTTCGGACCGAACCAAATCCTAAGAAATAAAGGTTCAACATGGTATCTTCAGATATATGGATAGCTGAAGCCGGCAAAGGGGTCAAAGTATTGAAGAAATGAACACACAACTAATTTGGACATTTCAATCCTTAACTATTTAATTCTAGTTCAATTCCAGATTGGATTTTTTTTTTCTTTCTAATAACCTAGTCACTAGAAATTTCACTCGATCATTAATCGATATTAAGTAAATAGATTTCAAATAACCTAGTATGTTATTGCCCACTGTCCATTTATATATTTTTCAAATTTGATTCTATTATGTCATAAAATACTCAAACTAGCTATATGGATTTATGATCAAATTAATCTACTTGGATCGCATAATTCCATTTCATTATATTCCACTTCATAAAATCACGAGTAGTGTTATATGAACACAAAAAGATCGGACAAAAATACGACACAACCTTTCTCCACTCACAACACAATTATCGAGATGCGTAAAAAATATTAAAAAAAAACATAAAGTGAAACTTTGTTGTATTTTTGTTAGAATATTGTGTTGAAATAACATTTCTCTAAAATCGCATACCCTATGCCCTAGCTATGGATCGTACTCTACAATTAACATCACTTGCTTCAACCCGTGTAGTTTGCACTTTGCAGTAATAATAATGCTTGCAAAGTTAGTAAGCATCATCACATAACACATTCATCAATCAATATTTGATCTCTTATTTCCACAATTGGGACCACGATTATTTGCTTTCAATTTTCAACTCCACTTTAATTTTTGGTTATTATTAATGTTTGCTACATTTATATTTACTCACCTATATATCTCCATTCTCCACCATCATTTATATTTATATATCTTAGATTTTTTCAACATCTTTGTGCCAAGTTCCTTTTTATTTTTGACTGAATATAATATATTTGTTAAAGTGAGTTAATGACGAGGAACGTGTTGGCGCAGCAGAAGCAAGAATGCTTGATTTACAAGTCACAGGCACAGGCACACAGGCGCGCGGGCTTAGGCCTAATGCTCAGTCAGGCACGCAGGCTTGACTATGAGCAAGAATGCAGGTTTTCTGCAAAACTGCATATGAACAAGATGAACAGAATTTCTTAACAATGAATCACAAGAATTGATCAGAGGATAAGAGAAAGAATAGAATTTTTATTCATCCACAATAGGGGCCAAAAAGTTGATTACAATTGATACACTAAGGTGTATTTATGCTTGTTACTTAAGCTACAAGTAACTACCTTTGGCCTAACTAATTCCTAACAACTTTTGATAGTTAGACTAACCAACTAACTACCTAGGATCAAACAAAACAAACTGACTTCTAACTACTTAGCTAACTGATGAATTAGTATATTCCATCACTCCCTCTTAATTCAAAGTTGGCTAAGCACTAACAAGTCCTAACTTCTCTCTTAGAAACTCAAATCTGTCAAGTTTCACAGATTTTGTGAAACCATCTGCAAGCTGAATCTCTGTAGGACAGTACACTAATACAATGTTTCCATTCATAACTTGCTCTCTTATGAAGTGGAACCTTGTCTCAATGTGTTTGCTTCTTCCATGTGAAACTGGATTCTTTGCCAAATTGATTGCAGACTTGTTGTCAATCATAAGCTTCAAAGGCTTCTGCAGTTCACACTTTAGTTCCCTTAGCACAGAGTCAAGCCAAACCATTTGGCAAGTAGCAAAAGTGCCAGCAATATATTCAGCTTCACATGTTGATAGAGCAGTCACTGGCTGCTTCTTGGTACACCACGCAATTGCAGCACCATTGTATAGCATCACATATCCAGATGTGCTTCTTCTATCTGTTGCATCTCCTCCCCAATCTGAATCAGAATAGCTACTCAAGCTTTCACAATCATTCTTCAAACCAGTAGGAAATAGCAATCCATACCTCATTGTACCTTTTACATACCTAAAAATTCTCCTTGCTGCATTCATGTGAGATTTCTTAGGCTTATTCATGTATTTGCTGATTACACTTACAGCATAGCAGATATCTGGCCTGCTATTACACAAGTACCTCAATGATCCAATCATTTGTCTGAATAGTGTAGGATCTACTCCCTCTTCATCCTTGCATTCATCTAGTTTAGAGTTTGTGTCTGAAGGGTTTGAAATTGGCTTGCACTCAGTCATTTCAAACTTATCAAGCAGTTCACTGATGTACTTCTGTTGATGCATCACTATTCCACCTTGCACTTCAATAAACTCCATTCCAAGGAAGAATGATAGCTTTCCAAGATCAGTCATTTCAAATTCAGCCTTTAACTTGCCTTTCAATTTCTCAATTTCTGGTTTTTGACTACCAGTTATGAGAAGATCATCTACATACAAGCAAATTATGACCAAATCTTCATTGTTGAGATTCTGAACATAAACACCAAATTCCACTGTACACTTCTTAAATCCAATCTGAATAAGAAATTGATCAATCCTCTTATTCCAAGCTCTAGGTGCCTGCTTTAAACCATATAGAGCTTTGTACAGTTTGTACACCATTTCCTCTTTTCCTTTGATTTCAAAACCTGGTGGCTGAGCTACATATACTTCTTCATCCAATGGACCATTTAAGAATGCTGACTTGACATCCAAATGGTACATTCTCCATCTATTTTTACAAGCCAGTGCTACTACCAACCTCACAGTTTCAATCCTAGCAACTGGTGCAAACACTTCATTGTAGTCAATACCATGTTTCTGTAAGAAACCTCTAGCCACTAACCTTGCTTTATGCTTTGAAATTGTGCCATCAGGGTTCAGTTTCACTTTGAACACCCATTTCACATCAATTCTCTTTTTCTTGTCTGGCAAGGCAACTAGCTTCCAAGTCTGATTTTTCTCAATTGACTTAAGCTCCTCTTCCATAGCCTTCTTCCACACATTGCTTTTCAAAGCATCTTTGAAATTTACTGGTTCAGAATCAGCTAGTAATGCAAAATGAATGAGGTCACCCTCATTATTCACTGCATTGTCTTGAATTACTTCACAGTCTTTCAATCTAGCAGGTACACGTTTTGTTCTCTGAGTTCTTCCAACCATATGAATCCTGTCATCATCATCACTTGAGAGATTCATATCACTGTTGGTCTCTGCACCTTGAATTTGATCAACATCATTGACTGTTTCACCTTCATCATAGTTTTCACCTCCATCTGATTCATCACTTGAATTTGGATAAATGAATGTTGACTGTGATTCACTGCTATACACTGGCTCTTCCTCCCATTTCCACTTCTCATTTTCATTCACAATTACATCTCTACTGAAATGAACTTTCTGAGTGACAGGGTTGTATAGCTTGTAAGCACCAGTTGGATGATACCCTATAAGTATCATTATTTCACTTTTGTCTTCAAGTTTGGTTCTTCTAGCATCTGGCACATGCTTGTAACATAGTGAACCAAACACTCTGAGGTGCTTCACACTTGGTTTTCTTCCATACCAAGCCTCTTCAGGTACTGATTTCAGCTTCTTGGTAGGACACTTGTTCAAGATGTAAGCAGCAGTAGTGACTGCTTCACCCCAGAACTTGTGTGGCAGGCACTTCTGCTTAATCATGCTCCTAGCCATATTCAGCAATGTTCTATTCCTTCTTTCTGCTAGTCCATTGTGTTGTGGTGTGTAAGGAGCTGTAACCTCATGAGTTATACCCTGACTTTTGCAGTAATCTTCAAAATCTTTTGAAGTGTATTCACCTCCACCATCAGTTCTTAAAATTTTAATTGATTTCTCACTCTCCTTCTCAATTAAAACTTTAAGACTTTTGAACACTGATAAAGCTTCACTCTTCAGCTTTATGGTGAATATCCACATCATTCTAGTGAATTCATCTACAAATGTAATGAAGTATTTGCTTCCTCCCAATGACTGCACTTCAAAGGGACCACAAATGTCTGAATGAATTACTTCTAAGGCTGCATTTGCTCTCTTAGCCATCTCCTTCACAAAAGGTAATCTGCTTTGCTTGCTCTTTATGCAGATATCACATATAGCATGCTTCACACTGATCTTAGGCAAGCCATATACAAGTTCTTTAGAATTTAAATCTCTTAAACTTCTATAGTTCAAGTGTCCATACCTTTTGTGCCATATTTCTTCAACTGGTTCACTTATATTTGAAGACAAACACATCACACTATCACTTGGAATCTTGCATCTGTATGTTCTATTCTTTGCCAGAGGAGACTTCAACACTAAGTTCCTTTTTGAATCAAACAGCTTCAATGAATTGTCCTCCATAGTCACTGAGAAACCTTTCTGCACCAATTGTCCTATGCTAATGAGATTACAATTCATCTTAGGGACATAGAACACATCTTCTATGATGACTGTGTTGCCTGTTTTGCCTTTGAACACAATTTTCCCTGTACCTTCTGCTGCCAGTTCACTACTGTCAGCTAGTTTAATGCTAGTCTTCTTGCTTGCATCAAAACTGGTCAACCATTCTCTATGAGGTGTCATGTGGTTTGAGCAGCCTGAATCAAGAAACCATTCCTCATTTCTGTGAGTTTCATCACCAGTAGTAGCCATTACCAACACTGCCTTAGCATCATTGTCTTCAGCTACATTAGCTTCTTGTTGATCTTTATTATACCAGCATTCATCAGCAAAATGACCTAATTTTTCACAATTATAGCATTTTACCTTGCTTTTATCAAAATTCCTCTTCTTGTTTTGACTTTTGACATTGCCTCCTCCCTTTGAAGTTTCAGCTTTGTCATCTGACTTTGAATTTTGACTCTTGAGCCACTTTGCTTTACCCTTTCCTTTCTTTTTGAAATTCTTGTTACCATCATTTTTCTTGTTGGTTTGAGCTTGCAAGGCTTGTTGTTCTTTCTTTTCTGAACCCCTACTGAGAACTTTAATCTCATGTGCTTCCAAAGCACTTTGTAATTCTTCAATTTTCATTGTAGCTGTATCTTTCACATACTCTATAGCTATTACCACATTATCAAAGTTTGGAGTTAAGGATCTAAGCACTTTCTCTACTATCATTTCATCAGTGACATTCTCTCCACAATTTTGCATTTGATGAACAAGTGCAAGAAGTTTTGAGAAGAAGTCACTTACTTTTTGATCCTCTTCCATCACCATAGACTCATATTGCCTCCTAAAGGCCTGCAATTTCACTTTCTTGACCTTGGTTCCACCATCATGGTAACCCTCGAGTATATCCCAAGCTTCTTTGGACTTAGTTGCTTTTGAAATCTTTTCAAAATGCTGTGCATCACAATTCTGCTGGATATAGAATAAAGCCTTGCAGTCTTTTTTTTTGTTTTCTTTGTATGTGTTTCTCTGATCATTGGTTGGGTTTGCTCCCAACTCATCGTATCCATTCACCACTACCTCAAGACACTCTTGTGCTCCAAATAAGGACTTCATCACTGCACTCCATCTATCCCAATTCTTTCCATCAAGAATCAGAATGTTTGTACCAAAACCTTGGGTGTTCATCTTGAATTTTCAAGAAATCAATCTACACAGCTTCACTTTGTGTTTCTCCACTTGATTCCTTCACAATTCACTCTTGTCCTGTGATTGAACCAGGCTCTTGATGCCAATTGTTGGCGCAGCAGAAGCAAGAATGCTTGATTTACAAGTCACAGGCACAGGCACACAGGCGAGCGGGCTTAGGCCTAATGCTCAGTCAGGCACGCAGGCTTGACTATGAGCAAGAATGCAGGTTTTCTGCAAAACTGCATATGAACAAGATGAACAGAATTTCTTAACAATGAATCACAAGAATTGATCAGAGGATAAGAGAAAGAATAGAATTTTTATTCATCCACAATAGGGGCCAAAAAGTTGATTACAATTGATACACTAAGGTGTATTTATGCTTGTTACTTAAGCTACAAGTAACTACCTTTGGCCTAACTAATTCCTAACAACTTTTGATAGTTAGACCCAACTCATCGTATCCATTCACCACTACCTCAAGACACTCTTGTGCTCCAAATAAGGACTTCATCACTGCACTCCATCTATCCCAATTCTTTCCATCAAGAATCAGAATGTTTGTACCAAAACCTTGGGTGTTCATCTTGAATTTTCAAGAAATCAATCTACACAGCTTCACTTTGTGTTTCTCCACTTGATTCCTTCACAATTCACTCTTGTCCTGTGATTGAACCAGGCTCTGATACCAATTGTTGGCGCAGCAGAAGCAAGAATGCTTGATTTACAAGTCACAGGCACAGGCACACAGGCGCGCGGGCTTAGGCCTAATGCTCAGTCAGGCACGCAGGCTTGACTATGAGCAAGAATGCAGGTTTTCTGCAAAACTGCATATGAACAAGATGAACAGAATTTCTTAACAATGAATCACAAGAATTGATCAGAGGATAAGAGAAAGAATAGAATTTTTATTCATCCACAATAGGGGCCAAAAAGTTGATTACAATTGATACACTAAGGTGTATTTATGCTTGTTACTTAAGCTACAAGTAACTACCTTTGGCCTAACTAATTCCTAACAACTTTTGATAGTTAGACTAACCAACTAACTACCTAGGATCAAACAAAACAAACTGACTTCTAACTACTTAGCTAACTGATGAATTAGTATATTCCATCAGAACGAAAGAGATTGAAGAAAAATAAATGATTTGTTAAGTTGATAAAAGAAAAAGATTAGTGGAAAGGTCACATTGCCAGATCAGATTATTGTACGGATTGGGCCATGCACTTGTCAGGTAGGACATGTTCATTATGGGAGGAGGAGGACTGTGTTAACTCATAAGGGAAAGATATTTTGGTTTGGATCAGAAAAATTTGTATCATCACCTTTTATGTAGATCAATTTGTAATTAATATTAAGATCATCGAAAGTGCAGAGGAATATGAGTACATAAATTCATCTTTGTGTGCTATTTTCGTAGAGTATTTTTTTTCCATTCACATACAATTGCACTGTCGTTGACATTCACCACATCAACGACGTACATGCTGACTTTCAACACAAGGAGTTGATTCATTAGTAACCATTGACTCTGGTATTGATACCACTATCGGGTCATGAAAAAAGCTCGGAGGATCATCGCATTGATAATGTCATGACCAAGGTTCAAATTCTAATTCCTTCATTTTGTGTGTGTAAGTTTCTAAATAACTTATCATTTCATCAACTAAAAAAATTAATGATGCATGCATGACAAATGACAATATACATGGCTGAAATTGAGAACTTACAAAAACTTGTTTGATTGATGGCTTAGGTCCCAAGCTATAGTTTGGAGCCTATGCTTAATGTCTAGAGATTGGACACAATGAGTTAGATGTGTGGCCCCCAAAACCAGAGTGTCCTGCCATTTTTACAAACACAATTTTTTTATAAATCTTTAATCAAACCTATAACATATGTTCCCACATCTACATTTATACACAACCTGAATTGACAAAACCAAAAGGAGATGACAACAAGAAATTATGACAACAAGAAACTTATTATTGTGAGATGATGTCAATCTTTGAGTGTACCTAACTGAACTTACATGTGACATATATCTCTTATTGGGATGGTATGTAACTGTGTTTGCATGAGCATGAGCTTCTTCAACATGTTTACTATTTGTGGCACAACAAGTTACAAAGTAGATGCAAAATAATAAAGGGGTCCATGCTATTCCCAAAAGATCAATATGCACTTATTGATCAATGAAATCTGAGGCATCATCAATTATGGAGCTGATCCAATGACAAACCTTACTATTTTTTATAAAATTTAATGGTAACATATATTAATTTGTTCTTATTTTTTATTATTAACAAATTCATTTCTTTGGAAAAAAGTTTTGGAGGCTAAATACGGTGGTGTTGGGAGGGGTGTGTTGTCGAGTGGCGGGGGGACTAAGCGGTCCTTATGGTGGAGGGATTTGGTGGGGTTAGGAGTGCTTCGTGGCGTGGAGGGGGATTGGACCCATCAAGAAGTTGGGTAGTGGTGGGGCGACTAGATTTTGGCTAGACAGGTGGGTGGGAGTAAGACCTCTTTGTGATGTTTTCCCTTGCCTTTTCAAAATTTATCTTCAACCGGATCTTTTAATCCGGGATGTGGGTGTTTGGGAAGCCGATAGGTGGTATTGGCGTCTTAAGTGGAGGCGGACATTTTTCAATTGGGAGGAGGAGTTGTTTAAGGATTTATTGAGAGTTATTGATGTGGTTTTAATCTCTAAGGAGGAAGATTCTTGGTCTCACGTCAACGGAGGAATTTATTCGGCGAGTTCTAACTACTCTTCTTTACCAAAAATTCCACTCTTCTTCTCTTTCTTTGGGTTTGGCTCCTATTCGTGTTATTGCTAAAGTTTGGGAGAGTTGGGCGTCTTGAAGGTTATAGTTTTCTCGTGGCAAGCTCTACTTGGAAGGGTTCCAACTATAGAGTGAATTTAGCTCGTCGTAGGGTGATTCCGAACGAGGAGGCAGCCGTGTGTCTGGGGTGTATCGGGGCTCTTGAATTAGATAACCATCTTTTTGTCTCTTGTCCGTTAGCATGGGAGGTTTGGGGAATGGTGCATCGTTGGTTTGGTTTAACAACGGTTTTGCCGGAGACTATGTCTTCTTTGTTTGAGAGCTTCGTTATTCCTTTTAGGAAAGGGAAGCAAGATTATAAATGAATGCTTCTTATTTGGCATGCGGTCATTTGGCTCCTATGGCGTGCGCGGAATGAAAGGATTTTTAGTGAAAAGGTTTTGGAGCCCATCCAAATTTTTAAAACGGTCAAATTGGTTTCATGGAAGTGGTTATTATCTAAGAAGAATAATTCTTTTTGCTTATTTTATGATTGAAATGTAAATCCAATGAATTGTATTATTAGGTAGTTTTTTGGGTTGGGGCTTCGTGCTAGCTTTGGTTTTTGTGCCTTGGTTGAGAGAGTACTACTTGTACTTAACTCATGTTAGTGGGTAGAGTACCTCTTATACTTTATCTTATCGGTTTTTGCACATACATAGTACATATTTTTGCCGTTAAAAAAATTCATTTTTTATTAAAGATAATAAGGGTCCATTTATAGAATTTTTTTTAAGAGGTTTATATTAAACAACCTGTAAAATTCCAACTCTTGACATTTGGGTTGGTACAACATCATATACGGTGTTCTGATTTTTTGTTTTTTTTTTCCCCTTTTGTTTGAATTTGTTGCTTTTTTTTGTCTGACTTTCGAGCACATGATTAGGTGAGAGATCTGCAACCCTTCATATAGAAGGTGAGTAGTTTCGTCTTGCTATGATGTTGGATCCTGACTTGAATAATCACAAAAAATGTACGTTAAATAAGAAACAAGATGACCGAAATATATCATAGGTGAAACAATATTTTTGTGAGACTTTATTTTAACTCTTGGTATTATCGAATCCTTTTTTTAAAAATTGGAGGTGTTAAGTCAAAAATGTATAACGAATTAGATAAACAAAAAATAAGTAATCAAAATGTTCAAATACAAGAAAAAAAGAGATATTCCAACTCAATACAATCATGAACCAAAATACCAAGAAAGGCCAACTAAAGATACTAAAACAAGACTCAAGAAAACAACTTGACAGTTGAAACTAAAGAGCTGCAAAAAAGCCAACAAAATGGCCTAATACAAATTACTTTAATACGATTTCTTATTGTTTTGTTATAAAAACAATCTTATCCATAATACTTAGTTTTGTTTTAAAACAACCTTATCCATAATACCACTCTCATATAACAAATGATCACTTTTGTTTTTGGTAATTATTTTGCATTTGGCATCCCCAACTCACTACCTAAGACTATTTTTAATATAGGATTAAAGTGTTAAATACTTGATGATTTAAAGGCAAAACACTGGAGCTTAATTACACCACTTTTTTTGAAAGAGATATATTTGGAATATAAGGAATCTTGTCAATTAATTCATGAGGACCGTCGTCCGTGGGCCTCCTTCCCTAATTGTGACTTTGTAGCCATATACTATAAGAAATCTAATAGATTTCCAGTCACATATATAGTTTTGGACCGTCTGATATAAATTAACAGATAAGATTATTTAACTGTGTATTTAATGTGGATCATCCAATTTAATTTTTTTTTTTTTGACAATTTCATCCAATTTAAATTTAATAGTTGTAATTAATTACTAGGAAACTCTGGTAAACTCGCACATCACTAAATCCGGATCCTATCCTATACATACTTTTTTTTTCCAAGTTTCTTATTTGAAATTTTATATACACTATCTCATAGTAATTGACTAATATATTTGCAAAATAAATTTATCTCAAAATAATTGATACAATTAATTTTTTATTTTAAGGTGATATTAAATATGTTTGTCCCCTATGCATTGTACCTTTTTCTATTTGTTTTTCTTTATTATTTTGTAAGGTTAGAGTATGAAGATCCTCTCTTTTATATAATTTAGTAAAAATGATATATTATCTAAATTACTTTTAAAGTAAAATTTTATATAATCTATTCCTCTCTTTATTTTGTAAGGTTAGAGTATGAAGATGCTAGATGCTCATGAGGGCATTAAAATTATTTTTGACTCAATGATGACATGAAAATTAGGGTTTGGTAAAGATTAAAATGTGTATCTGGCCACATGTATAACATTTAGTACAGTACCATATATACAGCTAAGTCCAACCAATAAGAATAAAGAAAAATAAAAATTAAATCAACCAATTACACTTGCAATAGCAATATATTTTTTCAACCAACAACACATAGACGCGTTTGTTAATTCTTCTATATATTTGAGCCCAACCTCCTTCTACTGTTTCCATATTCAAAAACCATCCTTTCTTCTCTCTCTCTTCTCTCTTTTTTTTTTATTTCTTCTCTTTTTCTCATTTTGTTAGATCTCAAGCATTTTGCTATAGATGAACACATGCATATTTAATATATTCTATATTTATTATACTTATTTAGATTTTATAGGATCAATTTCAAAAGCATATACTTATAATAAATAATCTCTATTTAATTTCTTAGAACACTCCTTTTTATTAAGGATTTTTCAAGCTAGGTTTTTCTCTTATAAGATATCACTAGCTCTTTGGTTTTGATTCTTATCTTGATTTTTTTTTGTTATTTGTCGTCTTTAACTTTTAAAATCCCATCTATAAAAAGTTTTGGATCGAATAGGAGATTAATCTCAAAATCGATCTAAACTGCATCGCAAAAACTCTGATGAAATATGATTTTCTTTAATGTTTTAAAATGCGTGTTTTTTTAGGTTACCTTAGAATATTTATAAAATTTTTTTCCCTTTAATTTTAAAATTCCTTCTATAAAAGGCTTTGAATCAGATGAATGTTTACCTCAAAACTGATTTGAATTGTATCGCGAACAACCTCATGGTTAACTAACTTTAAATCCAATTTTTTTTAGGTTATCTTTCAAGGTTTTAAAAGCATTCTTTTGTTGTCATTTATTAAGAAGTTGATCCAACTAATTAATTATATATTTTTTTTGTTTATTTATAAAATATTGGGGATTTGTTTTTGCTTTTTGTTTTATTGTTGAGTTGAGGTATGAATTGAGTTCAAATGAGTAGATTCCTTTCAAAGACCCTCGTGTGTTAAACTTAATCTAACCACTAATAGCATGCCACATCAGCTTCTCCTCGTGGCCTTGTCCACATATATAAAATCTCAAATTTTTATGAACCCTTCTTTTAGTTCTTTCTTTTTCTATATTATTTATTTGATGTTGCTCTTTCTTTTTAATTATAGTCTATAAGACTTTTTAGCCATTATAAGCTAAAGATGAGATTGAAAATCAAATATTAATGATATTTCTATGGTGGAGAGTTTGAAGATTATCATCATCATCATCATCACAGTCGTTATTTGCAGATGTAGCATCATCAAGATTCACATATGAATGATGTAGTGGAACACTGCTCTCATGCTAATCCATTGATTTTTTGAAGTGAGAATCTTGATGATGCTGCATCAGCCATTAATGACTTTATAAAGTTTTATGAAAGTGAAGAATGCAAAAATATTCAGAAACTGTCTATATATGAGATCAAGAACACTCACTCCCTTTGATACTTTCTTTCAGGTGGATTTTATTTTTATATGTATTTTTTTCTTCTTTCAATTTGTTGTGTGAAATTTTTGTTCTTATATACTATATTTGGTTCTAAATATAAGCAGAAAAACCAAGATTCATTGAATAATTAATGAATCTGGTCTATATCACAGGTCAGATTCAATAGTTATTCAATGAACGTTTTTGTTTATATTTAGAACCAGAGAGACGGAAAAGAGTGTATGTACTTGTGTTTGTTTAAAATATTATTTATTCAGTAATTAGATATTTTGCATTTGCAGACAATATTCCTGCTAGGTTATGGAATTTGGAATATAAGCTAATTTTGGGACTGAGTTGTTTGTGTGTGTGGCTGTTATTGTTAGGTTCCTTATGTGCTGACTTCATAGATCTATGAATATTCTTTTTACAACAGAAATACTAACTGAAGAGTAATAATGGTGTCTTTTTCATTTTCTTAATTAATGTATTACATGGAGTATATATACATGGAAATATTACCTTATCCGATCTAGAGGGAATAAATTTATGTTTACAATAGAAGAATGAGAGGGAAATAATTAATATTTGAGATTTTAGGTCACCGAAGTTATGTTTGGATTGATGGAATACGATGAAATGGAATGAAATGGGATGAAATATAATAATGTTTCATTGCTTGGAGTATAATAATGTTCCATTGAGTGGTATTCGTTCTGTCTATTTTTGTATTTGGGAATGTTGGATCGGCCTCTTCAGTACTTCTTATTTGCGGTAAAAAAAAAGAGAAGAGTGAAGTAGAGAGATGAATTCGGAGGGAAATTTTAGAAGGGTTGGATATAGAGCTGATCTTGTTAAGAGGATATAAGTTTATAGTTAGATTTATGTTAATTTGATTAATTAGTATAATTCGATTAAGAAAGATTTATAATCATCTTTGTTAAGTTTTTTTTCATACACTTATAGTTATCTGATTATATACAAGTGGTGTTCGCTTTTTTTTTTTAATGGAAAAATATGTTAGATAAACTCACACTCGAGTAGAAGATATGCCCGAATAAGAGTAAAGTGTTCACACAATTTGTATTATGTATTTGAATTCTCTCTTTCTTTTTTGAATGGTAAACAAATTATATAAGAGAGAGAAGTATAAGAAGTACTCATATTTGCTATAAAGAAGATAACAAGAAAATACAGAGCTCACAGAAAAAGATAAGATCAAAGAAAATTCAACCCTAATATATAAGAAGGCGAAATAAAAAGCAAAAAGTTATCTATCCCGGTAGATAGAGAGTTCCACTACCATGGGAAAGAGACCTATAGGACATTTACCCAAAAACCACTTTCAAAAAAAGAATGTCAAAAAATTCATCAATTATTCAACATTCACAACCTTATTGTATTTTTGCAATATGATCCTCTCACGTTCCTATATCTCTCTTTAGGGAAAAAAATACAAGAGTGAGAGGTAAGAATATTAATTAATTCGATTAATTCTATTTGTGCAGAGCTGTGTCTAATATCTATTAGGAGGGTATAACTATGAAAAGAGGAAGAAGTCGTGCTACAAGAAAAATTTCCGCCGCTACCATAGTAGCAGCATGTATAAGAGCGGAAATAGGAGTAGGACAAGAAAGATAATTGGTATACAATGTGATGAAGTTGGTAGAACAAATTAAAGTATATATGCTTTTTGGTTATGGTTATTATGTAAGGGGTGTATTTTTAGATAGTTTTAGTATATATACTTTAACTGGCTTATATGTCTCTAAATATTTTCTTACAAAGTGTAGTTGATTGGAGTACCCTTTACATATTTTTTAAGAACTATTTATTTATAAAAAAAAAATCCCAATTTTTTATAATTTAGTAAAAAAAAATTATTTCCATCAATATTTGCTTTAAGTTGCATTCATATAATCTAAATTCCAGGTCTCCGAATTCATGCTACACTCGATCCACCCCTGCTCCGAAGAATTAATTAGCTCACCTCGAAGGGTTGGAACGTCCAAATAGGTATTACGTAAGAGATTCAATGTTCGATCTCAGCTACTAATAATTCTCTTTCTTCTAATTAACTTCAATATGTTGCCTTGACCAAAAAAAGAATCAAATATGTTATTTTTTTGTGCTAATTATATTGAAGATATATATATAGATGGACATGATTTGTGAATTGTTAATTACTTGGAATATGCAGATTCTTAAAGCCAAATGTATTCTTGGTTTGGGGAAGGGCTTATAAATAATTTGTGTCCCCATGACCACCAGCTTCATCCTTGTTTGTTTACTAGCTACATTTAATATTAATTATATATGTATCTATTGGAGTTAATTAAATTAGAAAATTTGAAGTATATGGACATGTTCCAAGTGGTTTGCATATGAGGATCAATGAAAATTGAAGCTAGCTAGCTTGGGAATTGAATATGTAAAATCACGGAGTACATGATTGTGTCAGTTTCATATTTGTCAAGGCTTTGGCTTTAGCATGCACTGAATCACTCACTAAGCCAGTACTCATGGATGTGTAGTAGTGGAAGTACTCTTGCATCATATTGGTAAGTCATCTCAATTGCAGAGATATTTCAACTCATCAATTATTCACCTTTTTTATTGTAAAATAAAATATATTCCATTTCTATTTATAAGCAAAAGGGAGAAAAAATGGATATATTTAGTTCAAAATTTTGAGTATTACACAAAGATTCTTTTTACAGGTTAATTTCTATATACAATTGTAGAGATTAATTTTAGGAATTTAGTAGTAGGACCATAATGGACTGATAAAATTTTTTTAATAAAGAGATTTAACATTAATTGTTACTTCAGTTATGATTAAACTTGAAGAAACCTGGATCATCTCATATGAATGCTATGTAGGAAGGTTATCTAGTTTGACTTCTTGAAGTAGGAAGAGTAGTTCAACTAGTTGAACTAATTGAGCTAGGGTTCAACTCTTAACAAGATGTAAAACAAATTAGTTAATTGTAAAATAAACACTCAAAATAAATTGAAAAAAAAATGATTTTTTTCAAAATAAATTGATTTTGAGAAAAATCGTTTTTAAATAAATTGAACTTCTTAAATAAATTGATTTTTCTCAAGTAAATTTGACACATAAACACTCAAAATTTACCTAATAGTAAAATAATGTTAAATTTAATATATGCATGACATATATACTTATTTAATAGGGTAAATATATCAATAATCTAAATAAAAATATATCACATTATAACTTTGCTTATATGTGGTATATTGCTCAAAGATTTAAATGAAGTAAATATTTTTCAGTAAATAAAAATAAATAGTGAAATATGTAGTTCATATATAATTCATGAAAGTGATGATTCAGGTCCTATTTAAGATCTTATATAAATCATGGAATAAAATTGTGTTGAGCTGTCATCGCTGTCCAATCTTGGTTCACATATTCTCTCTATTTATGCTCTTTCTTGTGTGTGCCCAAAATATATCACCATCTTGCCCTACTAATTTGTACTACCTACTTATTCTCTTTCTCTTTTATTGGTTCTGTAGGGATCATTTATAAGATCCATTATTTTGCTTGGGATTCTACTGACATTGTCTCGTTTTTTTTTAATTATAGAGAAAGTTCAGGTGACGGGTATTTTTTATGACATTTATTTATAAATTTATAGTTTTAGCAAAATTTAAAGTAGATGTCATTTCTCTCATTATTGAGAACTTGAGAAATATTAATTAAGCCACAATATTTAATTTAATGGTGAGAGATTTGAGTAATATTTATGAAATCTTACAAAAATCTATTTGAGGGCGTCATACAAATCAAAGACTAATTTGATGGTTAGTTAATTAATGTTGCTAAACAAAATGAAGCTCCAAGATAACCTACATGCATAAGAGTCCAAAGATGATATTTTTCATGTGAATTTTTTACATGATAGGATAAAGTGTGATCTCTCACCATTCAAAAGAAAACAGAAACACATGTCAAGTGTAAATGTGATGAGATTTAATGGCGCTAGATCATACTTACCTTTTCATGTAAAATTCACACTTATAGAAGATTCATTTTCATAATAGTGAACATGTATATATTTGTAATTATACATTTCACTTTCTACATTAAAAAAAAAATTCAAATATGATGATGTCTTGTTTCCAAAGTTTTTCATGGAAGAGAAAATTTATCATAGTTAAAATTAAAGTGACACTAATAATTATTTTATATACATATAAAATATATGGGTCATGTTAACATACTCCCTCCGTTCTAAAATATAAGCAAAAAGTGTTCAATCAAAATAGATGTATTTGGACTAAATTTTTAACCAAATACATTCACTTTAGTTGACCACTTTTTGCTTATATTTTGGGACTAAAGGAGTATGTCATAAGGACACATGTTAAGCTATTTAAAATTAGAAATTTGCATTTAATAATCATAAGAATTTAATGTTTAAAAGGTGTAATACACAAATGGTGATTGAATAGCATTTGATAGCTTGTACGGTCCTCTAAATTTAATATGTTTGCAGTCCTCTAAATTTGACTCATATGAGTTATCATGTTTGCATTGTTAGCCTTTATGTTATACTCATCTCGCATTAATTGGTATATTATACTCCCTCCGGTCCTTATTATAAGAAACACTTTGACAAAATCACACAGACCAAGGAAGGTAAATTTTCTCATTAATGATTCTAACATTTTATGTTATATTCCAAAACTAACATTTGACTAGCATGGAAAATAGACTTCTCTAATTAATGCACTAGCATTATAATGAATTATTTAATTGTATTTAATAAGGGTACAAATGGAATTGTGTCAAAGTGTTTCTTATAAAAAGGACCAAATAAAAATTCCAAAGTGTTTCTTATAAAAAGGACCGGAGGGAGTATGTTACATATATTACCATGTGATCGACAAATTTTTCCTACAAATATAGTAGATGAATTGAAAGGATATTCCAAGTTCTCATTCATCACATCTCACGCTAAAAGATGAGAGACACCGTTTTAGGTTTTTGAATTTGAACTATTTTGGTCCTAATTAAGGACATTAATGCAACAAAAAAAATTAGGTACTTAATTTTAAAATGTTAAGATTTGAGAATTTAGATTCAAATAAATAAATAAAAGTGGAGGGAAAAATAAAGGAAAATGATGAATGTCACATGTCTGTATGAGTTATCTCAATATTATTAAAATGTCACATATATTTTTCTTAACCGAACTTGTTAAAAAATATAATGGTGCGAACATAATGTAACATCATTGATCAATTCACTTAGTCAAAAAATAAAATAAAATCATTGATCAATTCAAAAAAAGTAAAATGTAAAGGGAGTCACACACATACACAAGTTGATATTGTTAGGTTATACGCCATGATTGCAATTCTAACCCTAATTATTTCACTTGTGTGTGTGTTCCAATAACTATTGTCAATTTAAAGGATCGATCCACGAAAAATGTCAAATTTACAAGAAACCTAATAATACTTATAAATTGTTCACAAATCTTAGTTCAACCAATAAAAAATATTGATATTGTTAGGTCAGACGATGTGACTGCCGTTCTAACCCTAATGATTTCACGTGTATGTAAATTTCTAATAACTATTTTCATTTTATCTATAGAAAAATATTACTTATAAATTAATAATTTTGCCAGTGATCAATTTTAGGATAACTAGACTAGATGTTTGCCATTTATAAATCAAACCCATCATCAATTATAATTTTCAAAAATATGCAAAAAGGTGAGTTTTCCCTATTTCCAATATTTGTAACACTAGTTGGGGTAACTTTTTGTGTGAAAATGAACATAATCACATGCCTCCACCATGTACTATTGCATTGCACCCATCATCCAATGTCTAAATATTATTCCTTTAGCAAAGCAAGAATGGCGATGAGCATAGCAAATGGGATTCACTCATTCTGTCTAGAATCTAAACCATCATCAAGGATCCATATAGTATATTTGAATTAAGTAGATGCTCAATAATGTTTTGTTTGAATAAATTCTATATTTACGTACATAATGTTTATGATGAGATTCGTGACTTGTAGAAATGATGAGGCACCATTGATTTTACTAGTAGTATTTATTTGAATCATCACTTACTCCAAAGCACAAGGAAGACCTTCAATATACTTAGATTTTTTTAAGTTCATACTAGAATCACCTGGGAAAGTTCGGATTCGAGTTCCGTTAGTACTTTTAGAGGAAGTAAATATGATAATCTTTATAAGTGCTCAAAGAGCCTTAAGATCTTCCCTACTTGGTTGGAACACCATTCCCTAACCCTATTATGCTCCAAGGCCCTTTAAGATTAACGGTATCCAATAAAAATTCATAAACCGTTAATCTTGATTCGTCTAAATAATATATAAAATGATTTTCAATTATTTAAAAAAACATATGAATGATCTATATATATAAAAACTTTCAATATATATATATAAACTTTCAATCAAACAGTAAATTTTATAAAATTCATATTTATTATAATGTTATTCATAATTTGTATAATTTGTATATCATGCCCAACTTAGATCACTCTTTTATGTTACACAAAGCCATTGAATTCATGCTATTTTCAAGTATGAATTTATCAATTGAATGACCCTTTATTGAGAAGACAATTAAATTATTGTCTGTGCAAAAAGCTTCAAATGAATTTGATTTGTGGACCTAGCTATAGTGGCTCTTTATGTATTTTGGTTATTATTAATAAAGGGGGATTTTGGTCCCCAAGTATCGTACGTTATGGTCCCCAAGTATGGCAATGCCATAGTGATGCACTGATGTATATGTGGCAGACATGCAACTCAAGGACTATCCAGGGACCCATGCATATTCGATATTTACTTGCACAGCAAAAAAGAAAGTGCATATTTTTGGAACATTCATACATTTTAAGTTATTCTTTAATTTTAGCCTAATTTTTTCATGATTTAGTTTTATTAGTCTTTTATGATATGATGTACATGACATTCCTATTAAAAAAAATGATGATTATGATATAATGTTTTTACCATGTCATAGATGCAAAGTATCAAGATTAATCTCTATAAAAAACCTATTTACTTAGTAAATAAATATCTACAATAGATATACATACACATATACAAATATGAAAGAAATAAGAAAAGAACAAAAGAGATTAGTACTACACTCTTACTCTTTAAAGTTTAAACTCTTAATTAAAACGTGTGCTAGAAGAGACGTTGACACATGACACAGTGGAGATTTCAAAATCCAAGTTGGTCGCAAACTTGATGGTGGAGTCAAAGAGTGTCTTAATGTCATTAACAACGCATCAATCTTTTCATATATTATGACGAAAATCTTGTTACTAGATTTCCAAATCAATTAGCAAAAAACCAAAAATAGCTATAACTACTATAGAAGTATTATTCTCTTATCACAATCATTGGCAATAAAATTAGGATGTTGATCAAAACAAGAATGCACTAAATACACATAACCCTATTTTGCATATGCTTGGCTCTAAAATTGCCAAAATTACTTTTGAAAAATTGCATTTATGTAAAAAGTGAATTGAACAAGTTTGAGTCTAAAAAAATTAGTTGAAGACTAAAAAATTCATTTGGAGGCAAAAGCTCTGATTTTCAACTTCAAATTAAAATCAATTTTGAAGACAAAATCAATTCTATCTTAATCTACTCAAACAAATTAAAATCAATTTTATCTTTCTAGACTCACTGTTGCCTCTCACACAAGCAAATCCTAACATGCCACTTAATTAATTGCAAAAATACTGAGCCTGAAAATAGTAAAAAAGTTTGAGCATTTTGTAAAACAGAAACTTGATTGTTCAATAAAACCACAATTATGCAAGTAATTAATTAGACGAGCTTGCATTTGGTTATGCAAACTTTCATTGTATAGATTGTAAGCAAAATCTCACCAGTGTTCACAACTCTCAATCTGAATTAAGTAGCTCCTCTATACCAAAACAAATGGTTTTGATATAAACTCGAGAGACCTTACTATAAACAGTGGGTTGACTTAAAACACAACAACAAAGTTCTCAAACCAAAAGGCATAGGAGAAAAAGTTAGGATAGTTGTCAAGAAATCGACTAAAGAACGAGTATCCTACTACCTTTGAGGAGTACCAGAGGGAATGGGATCCAGGACCGCGGAACTACCCTTTCCCAATGCCGAAATACTAAGAGAACGTTTTCTCAATTTGGCTTTACCAGATGGTGGCAGTCTCCTTTCAACCTTTTCCTTAAGCAAAGATGAATATGAGCATAAGGACTCTGGAACCGGCTCACTTCTGGTTCTAAGGAAGAGATCCAGGTTTTGACGATACTTATTTCCATGACCAATAGCTACTTCACTCCTTAACTCTTCATCATAATCATCTGACCAATATCCATTTTCAGGCACATCTTGCATTGCCAAATCATCATACTCTTCATCAGACTTTGTTGATTCCTCATCAACTGAGCCTACCTGCACAGCATGAAAAAGTATATATTAGAAATCACTCAAACGATAGTTCCATACCATGAAAAAGTATATATTAGAAATCACTCAAACGATTGTTGCAAAAATATACACAAGGCAACTGTGGTATCCACTATTTTAATCATAAATTTAGCACCAAGCGTCAATTCGTCAATTCATTGCCTTTGCAATCATAGGCAATACTGAAGGCAACCCAAATGGTTTAGACTCTGCTTATGAATAAATTTTATCAAATATACAGACATTTAAGATAGGTAAATAATCTAGGCCAATGTTTATGAACTTAACACTACCTCCTCATGAATATGTTTGTCACCATCGTCACTGAAATCATCATCATCATCATCACTTCCCGCCTCTAATTGATCATCGATCTCTTCATCACTACCATGCACTGAAAGATCCTCCTTGAGCTAAAAAATTATAGCAAAAAGGAGGGAAAAAACAAATAAGGGAATACATTTTAATTGATACTTTCCATTTAATACTAACAAGCAATTAATTTTTGTGTCGAAAGGAAAGATGAAAAAAATATTCCAATTTACCTCCTTTGAAGGTCCATCAGACATCCTTGGTGAACTACAGCAGGAGGATACATATCTACTACCCGTGTCAGTCCCATCAGCTTTTGACTCATCAACACTTCCAGCACGGCTTGTACCACCATCACAGGGCCAAGCACTGATCCCGTAGAGACCAAACTGAAGGTTTACAGGTTCTGCCTTACCAATCCGCAACGGTCCATACATTGGACTTCCAATGTCATTCTCTTGTCCGTGGCCCCATATAGGCTTCCCGTTACAGTCCAATGAATTAACAGGCCAAGCCTTTGCCACAGAGCCATCAGTATTTACAAGAGCCATAAGATGCCTTGAAGAACCTTGCCGTTGGATCAATTGAAACATTCCTTTTGAGCTCAAAGAATTGGCGGCACATTGATTTCTATATTCATCATCAATAATAGTTACAATATTTCTACTAGGATCGTATAACTTTTCCCCAACTTCACGCCTACGTAGACAGCTAAACACAGTAGCATGGATGGCTGCTACACTCTTGTCAACATTTGTATTGTTTATTTTTGGAACTAAATGTTTGTCAGCCCGCTTACAGAGATAATCCTGGATTGTTCTTATATTTCGGATGTACTTTACATATTTGTTTTTAGCTGGGTCCAGGGTCATATACTTTGCACGCACAGCAAATCGTTCCATGTGCTTGTCCTCGTTTGTAATGTATATCATGAAGGGTATGATTGAAGGATGTTTCTTCATAAGCCCCATCTGCATGACATTAAGTTAGTGCTGTAAAGTAAAAATGAAAGTAACACAATTTACATACAAAAGAATCCAAGAAGTATTGAAGGACCCAAGAGAATCAGACATACAACAAAGTTGAGACTCAAGTGAACACCCTCAACAACAACGGACTCTTTTCGTTCTTCCCATGCAGTGATTAGCCTATCTAGACTGTCAATCACCATTTCACTCTGGGCCTTGAATCCTTCAACAGCCATTTGTTTTGAATTCAACATTTCAGTCGCACCACAGGCCGCCTCCAATGTATGTAAATCAGATTTGCTAAAGGTGTGACCCTCAGTTACTTCATCCTTAGGAAGCGACCGTGATACACCAGCCATCTTTTTCGCTTTCCTTTTTGCCTTTGCTTTTGCAACAGCTACAGGATCCAAACACTCGCCTGCATGGTAGGTAGAGGCCCATAACAAGGGGTTTTCCTTTTCACTAGCAAAACCTCTCATCATGTGCCTAATAGAATCGGTCGATACAACTGTTGTGATTCCCAACCGACTTCCCTGAAGAAAATATATAAACAGAACTTAAGTTATTAAACCGTAAAGCTAGAACTGGCTAAGTTTCATTTTCATTATTAGTCACTGCAAGTTACAAATCTTGCTGCAAACTAAGTAAATGCTTGCCCTGCATATTAGTTATAGCAAAAATACAACTACTTCTATATGCAAATATACCAGCAATGCAGACAATGTGGATTTGCCACAACCACTAGTGCCACACAGCAGCACTGTCACAGATTCCTTCCGTTCTCGGATCCTGACATCAATGAAAATATTCACATATTCAAGATGGAAAATTTTGCTGCATTTTCAAAATGGTAACAAATTGTAGGTATAAATTTTAATTGTAGTGAGTTTTAATAAGTTGTGCTCATGTGGAAATTCAGTAGTTTCACCCATAATGGAAGTATTTTCTACAAAAACAAACAACCACGGAGGAACATTTAGTCTATCATCTTATTGATAAATAGAACATAAGCAGAGGTAGAAAATATTTACAATAACAAACAGAAAAGTAGATGAATTTATTTGACCGGTCAACTAGAATCAATATGGCTTGCCTATGATTTGAAAAATTGAGAGACCTATTATTCTCCTTTTTACAACCTTCTTGCAAATTATACCAGATTCCATATATAAAAAAAATCTGTCATTTGAAACTTTGGCAAAACAAAGAATATGGCTTTGAAAATGTGTTTGAATGTGTACAAACTAGCTAGTCATTAAAAATCTCAACCACAAGAAAAAAATGGAAAATGATTATCGGAGCAGATGCTGCAACCACAATAAAAGAATTTATATTTTTTTATTCTATTCAGATTCCATCAAAGTGATTGCCACAAAGATATAAATACCTGCAAGCTAGTATCAAGTCTGCTCTCTGGTTTGGACCCACATACTTGTACTCAGCCATAACATCACAGACGATATCTAGAAAAGTTTCTCTCCTAACAAATACAGTTGTACGCCTTTTGTACAATTCAAACGGCACGCTCTTACTTCCATAATCTTTCCCTGAAAGTAAGTGGTTGCCTATATCTGTTTTACCCAGGCAAGCAGAAGCTTCCTGAAAATCTTTTGTCACATTTCCTTTAGAAGCATCAAAACCTGATAAAACCATTCCTTTGGACTTGAAAGCATCGGTAGAACTCCCACTCGTTGTGAGTTCAAAAACTCTTCGGCTAATCTGATAAGAGGAAAAGTCATTTATTAGAAAAATATGATATGATGACTAGCTTTCAAAAATTAGGCCAGTCAGATATACAAGACACCAAGTTAATTGGCAGATGCCATATAGTAATGACCACAGATATTAATGACGGATGCTAGATTATGGCTAAAATTCTGTAATATAAATAGTGTTGTTGGCTTGAGGTCTATAGTCAAAACATGACAGATATAATGGATGTTGCAGCTGGCACAGAATCCACCATTTAATAATGCCACAGCAACTAAACAAAAATTGGATTCTCCATGGCAGCAATTTGACAACACTAATAATGACTACTAAATATGCTATACCACCCAAAAAAATCAAGTATTTCATTTATCATGCACCACAAATATTTCACTATTCAAGTTGCACCATCCCGGCTAGACAAAGTTCTTATTCTAGAATCAAACAGCCACCTCCGCCTTTCAGGCTTAGGGCTTGGGGGATGTGTGTCATCCAGATAAATTGAGATGGGTGCCCTATCTCGGTCTATTCAAGTCAACCCAGGCTGTCCTTTTTCCAGGACTTACCTGGCCTAGCTCGACCCACATTTAATTGGTGGACCATGCATTACTAAATACGCTCACTTCGAATTTGAGTTTGGTATTTTAAGTTGACCCGTCTTGTCTAATTTGAGTTTGGTATTCAAGTCAACCCCGGTTGTCCTTTTTCCAGGACTTACTTGGCCAGATTTAATTGATGGGCCGTGCATTACTAAATACGCTCACTTCGAAGAGATGCCATACTATAATTAAGAACCTAAATCAAGAATTCAAGATATACCACAATTAATTGGATTTCATCATAGATTGTAGCCAACCTAATAGAGAAACATATCCTCAATTCCCTCTTCAACAATAATGGCCTGTCAATGTTGAAAAGAAGGCACACAGCGAGAGAACAAGACAAGTCACATTTGACCAGGATTGAACCTCAAGCTCAACACCAGAGATTGAAGCTCAAATTCCAAACATAAAAACAAATGAACAAACAAAATATCCACTATGGTCCAATTGAAGTTAACAAAACATAAAATAAAAGGGTCCATATTTGAGCCACAGTAGTTACTTGACAACACAACTCAGTTAATCTTTCACTTAAAACAAACAAATAAATAAATAACACCTAACAATGAAGAAAAAGGGTAAAGTTTATCTGCATGTTAAACCCATGTATATTTTTGTGAGGAACACGATATATACGTCATGCCACAACATAACAAGATCGAATATCAAAATAGTTGACATTACTTAAAAGCATTCCTGAAAATAAAAACAATCCAAAACCACAACAGATACAACAAAACCATCAATCAAAGTCAACCAAATCATTCCCCAAAAAAATGCCAAATGATAAATAAACCACAAATGCAGACAAATGAATCCAAAAACAAAAAGATCAACAACATCAAACAACCAAAGTTAAAACACTCCTTAGCAGATCTTGTATAATTGAACAAGCAAAGAATTATCAGGACACAATAAATAAATAATCTAAACATAGAAATTAAAAACAAACATTGCAATTTGTTTTGCATCATCAGCATCATCATGATATAATAACTAAATTATTGTGAAATAGAATTTGAACAACAATAAGAAGAAAGAAACCTTGAAAGCATGACGAGCTTTACATCCCATAAGCTGAAGTGTACTCTGTAAAACAGGACGCGTATAACGAAACGACTCCTTTTCCTTTTCCTTCAACTTCACCTTGTCTTTCTTCTCACCTTCATCAACCACCACCATGTACAATATTTTCGCTACCTCAACCATTTCTGCAATAACACGATCCAGATTCAAAAAAAATAAATAAAAAATATCATTGATCACACGCATAACAGAAAAAGCGCGTGTGAGAACAGCGAAATGCAATGGCGAGAGAATGAAAAGAAAACCTGAAGCGTTCGTTGATAGAAGAAAGGATTAGGGTTAGGGTTTATTGGAAGCGTAATATGGATCTGTTGCCATTGGCGTTAGAAGAGATCTTTGCATTTTTTCTTCTTTTCTTACTCTGTGATGTTTCACGCATCTCTTTCTTTTTTTCTTTGTTTTTTTCCGTTTCTTATTACTACTCGCTTTATTAATTAAATTAAATTAAATAAATAAAACTTCAACGATCTCTTTTACTTTTTGAAAATAATTTTTATTAAAAACAAAATATGTTGGGTATCAGATGACAGATTTGACCTTTGCACTGTGTAGAAAATATCAACTGTCAAAAGGAGCGTGCTTCGTGACCGTGACTGATGGCCCGAGATTGGAATTAGGGGGTGGCAAACATGAAAATTTCTCATCCCACCTTCTCACTCACCCCCTGTTCTTTTCATTTTTACCCTTGATCAAAAAATTCGGAACGCGTTTTCCAAATTTTTTTTGCCTTTAAAATCAACTTCGGAATGTGTTTTCCGAATTTTTTCCAAATTTGAACTAAAAAAAATCGGAAAACGCATTCCGAATTTTTTGACCAAGGGCAAAAATGGAAAAACAGGGGTGGGTGAGAAAGTGAGTGGGTGAGATGAGAAATTTTCGGCAAGCAAAACCAATTAGGCATCATGTCGATCAGTCTATCTAAACCGGTTAGGTTGTTAGCATTAAAAAAAAATTCAAATAACTCATAAGAAAGGAGATAGACACTTCGTCCAGCGGATATTTTTGTGTTTGGATGTATAGGTGGAAAACATGTTTGCGAGCATTTGACTGAAGTTTTCCCACTTGTGGGATTGAGATAAGAGATTTTACTATGGGACGGACACCCCTCAAACCTGCTTACAGCAAAGTTGCCAAACACGAGAAAGCGTACCTTGACAATCAACACGTTTTTTATACCGTTTGCTTTCGACACTTTTGGTATTCTAGCACCAGTAAACCTGTTGAAAAGAGTTCAAAAGGTCATGAATAACAACGTTGTGTCGCCTAGGTTTATGAATGTAATTTTTTCAAGATTAGATTTTGCTATACAAAAAGGTTTAGTGGCACATCTTGTTGTCCGTCTATTTTTATAAATGTGTAATTATTTTTCATTTATATATATATATATATATGGGTCCGTTTGATCTGCAAAATATAAATACTAGACAGAACAGTACAGGACAGTACAAGACAGAACAGCACAAGACAAACGTTTAAGGTATTGAACAAACTTTGTGTTGTACGATGTTTGGTGGACAAAAGGTTATTTTGGTATTTTAGACAACTTGTGCTGAGGACAAAAAGTTGTCCCGTGGTTCTGTGGGGGACAAGAATTTCAAGTTTTGTCCTGTCCCTTGGCCCCCAGTTTGTCCAGTACCAGGAACAGTTTTAAAATCAAATACAGTACAGCAGAAGTTGTCCTGTCCAGTCCCTTATTTTCTAGCAGATCAAACGCACCCTATATATATATATATATATATATATATATATATATATATATATATATATATATATATATATATATATATATATATATAGGGGTTTTCTAACATAGACCCTAGTTAGGTCTAAGTTAGCAAGGTGCACCTTTTCAATTGGACCAAAATACTCATTCTTTTAATTTTTGAAAGAATAGAGCAACAGGGGCATTTATGTAATTTTACACCAACAGTACACGCGCCCCACCTTCTGAAATCATTAATAGACGAGAATCCAGTGTCGCGCGCGTACCGAAGGACCATGGTTACAGACCGTTGATTTCCATCAGACAGCCAAGATCTGATCTCAACAAGACTGTCTGATCAATCAGACAGCCTTGATCATCCTGATCCATCAGATTCCAGCGCCTGCGCCACACTGGATTACAACCTGGAGAGAGAAAAATTTGCTTTTTAAAAGTAGGACACGTGTCACATAATGGTTGGCTGAGCGTGATTTTTGTTCATTTAATACTTTGAACTCAATTATTTCGTTGTAAATTAATTTTTTATTTTTTTATTTTTATACCAAAATTCATAATTTTTTTTTGTCTACAAATAGAGACTTGGTTCGTTTGATTTGGACACCGAAAAAAAAACGCAATTTTTCACTACCTTAATCTCATTTTTTGTCTACTAAATACGTTACTTGTGTGTTGTAATTTAACACGCACCACTCAACCAACTCACTGAAACCATTATACCAGGAAAATAGTAGATAATATTCTGGAACTTTTGGTATATTTTATGAAATTTTTGGAGACCTGAAACTATTTTTAGTTAATTAAATGAGATAAAACGGTAATTAAAAACTAATGTTTGCTTCTGAAACCATTTTACTAGTAGAATGGTTGCACATAGTTGTATTCTGAAACCATTTTACTGGTAGAATGGTTTCAATGAGTAATTTATTAATTGTGTTTGCTTCTGAAACCATTTATCTAGTACAATGGTTTCAGAGAGTTGTAATCTGAAACCATTTTGCTGGTAGAATGGTTTCAGTAAGTTGATTATTAGTTATTTGCTTCTGAAACCATTTAGCTTGTAGAATGGTTGCACATAGTTGTATTCTGAAACCATTTTACTGGTAGAATGGTGTCAGTGAGTAATTTATTAATTGTGTTTGCTTCTGAAACCATTTATCTGGTACAATGGTTTCAGAGAGTTGTAATCTGAAACCATTTTGCTGGTAGAATGGTTTCAGTAAGTTGATTATTAGTTATTTGCTTCTGAAACCATTTAGCTTGTAGAATGGTTGCACATAGTTGTATTATGAAACCATTTTACTGGTAGAATGGTGTCAGTGAGTAATTTATTAATTGTGTTTGCTTCTGAAACCATTTATCTGGTACAATGGTTTCAGAGAGTTGTAATCTGAAACCATTTTGCTGGTAGAATGGTTTCAAAAAGTTGATTATTAGTTATTTGCTTCTGAAACCATTTAGCTTGTAGAATGGTTTCAGAGATTTATACTCTGAAACCATTTTCCTGGTAGAATGGTTTCAGTGAGTTGATGTAAGGTAGTGAAAAATGAGATTAAGGTAGTGAAAAATTGGGTTTTTTTTTCTGTGTCCAAATCAAACGAACCAAGTCTCTATTTGTAGAGAAAAAAAAAATTATGAATTTTGGTATAAAAAATAAAAAATAAAAAATTAATTTACGACGAAATAATCGAGTTTAAAGTATTAAATGGAAAAAAATTAACGCAGCCAATAATAGCGTGACACGTGTCCTGCCTTTTCAAAAAGTTTCTCTCTCCGCGAAATCCTTCAGACCACGCGCGCTTGTCGGCGCGTGTGATGCACGCGCGTGGATTTTATGCAATAATAGCGTGACACGTGTCCTGGGGGGTGGGAAAAAAAGTTGGGGGCGCGTGTATTGTTGGGTAAATTACAGAAATGCCCCTGTTGCTCTATTCTTTCAAAAATTAAAAACATGGGTATTTTTGTCCAACTGAAAAGGTGCACCTTGCTAACTTAGACCCAACTGGGTCTAAGTTAGCAGCCCCCATATATATATATATATATATATATATATATATATATATATATATAAGTGAAAGAAAGTGTTAAACTTTAAATTTATTTTTTTTACTTTACTTTTTCAGACAACAAAAGAGAAATGAAAATTGTTAAACTAAATTTCGGATTAGGTAAAGTAAAAAATCCATGTAGTTTGGACTGTTCATATTTCAAACTCAAATTTTATATTAAATAAAATATTAAAAATTATCTTAAGATTTGAACCGTCCGTAGTTAACCTCTACT
Source organism: Trifolium pratense (assembly GCF_020283565.1). NCBI lineage: Eukaryota > Viridiplantae > Streptophyta > Magnoliopsida > Fabales > Fabaceae > Trifolium > Trifolium pratense. The sequence goes on along the minus strand of NC_060065.1, from coordinate 54,544,817 downwards.
TTCCACCAACTAGACGCTCAATTACCCCCACTATCCATCTGACCATCTCTCATCTCATATTTTGTTGTCAACACCTTAAACCAAAGACCCTTAAATTCCTACAAAAGCCCCCAACACCATTTATCTAATAAAGATAAATTAAACTCTTGCTCATTGCACCTCCAAAACTCCTTTCTTCTAACTTAATCAGATGTCGTTGATTTCGAATTCAGCCTTAAAATGCAATAGTAATATTTGCCACATTTTATCGTCATTGAGCCCGTTTTTATGATTTTGATGGCCTATGTGCAAACTTATACTTTCGATCTAACTACTAAATGGTATAAAAAAAATTGAATTCCGGAATTTTTTATTTAATATCAAACTATTCATACAAAACACTTCCGACGAACATTTTGAGTTGCAAATTCATTAATAATCGTTTCTATATTTTTCAATACATAAAATAGCTAGACCATTTAACATTTTTTGTCACATTAACGATCTAAAGTAGTTTTTTTGAACTTCAAAAAAAATCTTTATGCAGATGCAATAGTACCGACATAGTTAAGAGAATTCGATAAGCAATTGTAACGTTTTGATAACAATATGCGGTTTTGATAAACTCAAGAATTTCAATTGGTGACATTAACATATTTGGCAGACATAACTACAACACTTTCAATTTAGGAAAAGATCATCTACATCAATATCCGACAAATTCTTGTGATAAAAAACGGCTTAAAAACTGTGCAATTTTTTTAATTCATCGTTATCCAATGATTTCAACATTTTTGCATAAAAAAAAAATTCAAAAATACTTTCAAATATTTCTAACTCTCAATTTTTTTTTAATGAAGTTGATGTCATATCAATAACCACAAAAAAAATTGACCCTAATAGTGTGTTTTTTGATGTAGGAATGCCTTGAGGTAAAGTAAGGAAATTCAAATTGTTTTACCAAAATTCTCATCGTTGTCTTTCCCGAGTTGACAAAAAAACGTTGCATCTTTTGCCAAAATTCTCATCGTTGTACTTCCCGATTTGGCAAAAAACATTGCATTTACATTACATTTTAACCATTCTATACGAGATTTCTCCCACCGTTTTGTGCTTAAAAGTATGACATAATGATCATCAATATTTCACACATCTTATAAACAACAAACCACTAATTTCAATGATCAAGCAGCCCACCAAACTTAATTTGACATTCTAGCATTATTATTCCATATTTTATCATTTCAATTTTGTAAAATACTCCAAAACAAGATAATCATTCTACACATAGTAGCATAATCTTCATTCCGACACAAAATAAACTATATAGGCCGCACTCTTCGTCTTACTTCAGATATATCCCGACTCAAAAATTAATTAATTTATATAACTGTCCACAAAAATTCCCATTTCATTAAAAAAATTATATAAATTCATAAATTTAAGCCGGCTTTCTTCCAAAAAAAATTAAATTAAGCCTTCATCATTCCCTAATAAAGAAACCTGAGTGAGTGAGTCACCACACCGTTATCTCTCCTCCTCCTTCACAAAGCCTCCGTGATGGGTGCTAATGATGATGATCCACGAAAGCATAGAATCCTGATGGTTTCAGATTTTTTCTATCCCAACTTTGGTGGTGTCGAAAATCACATTTATTATCTCTCACAATGTTTACTCAATCTAGGCCACAAGGTTACTTCTTAATTACTACTCCCTCCGTCCCAAAAAGAATGACCCATTTTGAATATATGCACTATTCATATATATTGTTTTGACCATATTTTTCTACTAATAAATAAAAATAAATATTAACATATAAGATGTTGTTAGATTCGTCTCGATGAGTATTTTCAAAATATCAATTTTTTATAATTTTTACTATTATACAATTAAAGATATTAGTCGCCAAAGTTATGCATTGGCATGCGTGTTTCGGTCAACTGGGTCATTCTTTTTGGGACGGAGGGAGTATTGTTAATATCTCTCACATTTATTTCCATTTTTGGCATTTAATTCTACTATTTTTGATTCCTTTTCATTTTCTAAACATAAGTATATATATTGCTAATTACTAATTAGAGTAATAGATAACGGTATAGTTAATATCTGACCAGGTTTGTTAGCATTTTTGGATTTATTAGGGATTTGGAAGACCTTATTTAGATTTATATATTTTCACAATATAATTGTTGTAGTAAGTGATTGGAAGAGCTAATTTCTGTCCTTAAGTTGTTTCTAGCTTATTTTTATCAGTCCTTTTAGATAGTGTCATAAGCTATTTTTAGCTTATGTAGAGTTTACCTTCATTTCCTCTTTGATAGTAGAATTTATAAAAGCTAATTCATTAAGCACTTAATTAACCTGTATATCCAAACGCCCCCTTAATTGTACCGGATGCTTTTGTCTTGTTTTCAATTTTCAATATATATGGGAATGGGAAGCGGAAGTTTATATAGTAAGACCGTGTTTGGATAAACAAGTTAATTAAGGTTTATAGCAGAAGTGTTTATCATGTAAGTTCTTATGTACAAGCTACGGCTCTGTTTGGATTGGCTTATTTGAGCTTATCTACTGACATAAAGCTTGTGAGACTGTTTGGGAGAACTTATGAAAACAGTTTATGATAATTTTCGTAAGTTTTTTCAACTTATTTTCATAAGTTCTCCGATATAGCTTATGAAAACAGCTCATAGCATATATAAGCTATTGTAGAGAGCATATGGAAATAAGCTGAAAACAACTTATGAACATGTCATTTGTTGTTTCCATAAGTTCTTCCAAATAGTCTCACAGGTGCTTATGCCAATAGATAAGCTCCAATAAATCAATCCAAACAGGCTCTAAATGCACAATGTAAGAGAAAGTTACTTTTTTCCCCCTGCGCATAACAATTTAATGGTGTGATTCAAAGAGTTAATTTGACATTTTGGGAAAAGGCTTGATTCAGTTGATTGTTGTTAGTTATGCTGAGTTTGTTTGTAATAATGTGAATTCAATGAAAATTATAATTCAGGTGGTGGTTGCAACTCATGCTTATGGAAATCGATCTGGGGTCAGATATATGACTGGTGGTCTGAAAGTATACTATGTTCCATGGAGACCATTTGTTATGCAGAATACATTTCCGACCATCTATGGGTTATTACCAATTATAAGAACTATTCTCATTCGAGAAAGAATTACAGTGGTGCATGGACACCAAGCCTTTTCTACGTTTTGTCATGAAGCTCTTATGCATGCAAGAACCATGGGATACAAGGTTGTTTTTACAGATCATTCGCTGTATGGTTTTGCTGATGTTGGAAGCATTCACATGAACAAGGTGTTGCAGTTTACCTTGGCAGATGTGACTCAAGCCATATGTGTTTCTCATACAAGCAAGGAAAACACGGTGTTACGGTCAGGTTTGCCACCAGAGAAAGTTTTTGTAATACCTAATGCCGTTGATACTTCCATGTTCACACCAGCAGTGGATCGTCCAAAAAGATCGGAACAAATTGTTATTGTTGTTATCAGTCGATTGGTTTATCGGAAGGGAGTAGATTTGCTTGTCGAAGTCATCCCAGAAGTATGCCGGATACATCCCAATGTGAGTCAATAAATACATTGTTATTTGTTTGTTCGTCTTGCATGACATGGATATTTGTTTGTCTAACACGGAAACAATGCTGTTAAGAATAACACACAGCCTTTTTGGGGATGTTTCTGGCTTTTAATAATGATTGCAAATTTGTGTTTGGTGAAATTTCTTTATCGTGCTTGCCCTGATGCTCTGTGCTAATAAGAGATGCTTTTGCGATCAGCCTATGGGCTATTTTGTGCTATCTGCTAAATAGTATCTGTTTTTATAATTTTTGATGCTTAAAGTCTTACTAGGATTACCTGAACAAATTTGCTGGAAATAGGAACTTGCTTTGATACTTGTGGCAGACTAATTCAAGATGACCTTAAATAAAAGACGAGGATTCTACCAAGGTGGTACTACTTTCGTGATGAAGAGTTATATAGCACACTAAACAATATTATAAAATAATTAGTTATGGTGGTTATTGTCGTTTATTTTTGTTAACATTGTGTTTTTTTTTTATCAACCAACTCAAACATGTATGAGAGGTCGTCCAATTTTGAAATTGATGCTTATATAGATAGAGAAGCATTTATCATCCTCCAACTCCACAATATTGAATTTTCAGTTACATGGGGGTGCATTTAGACTTTAAATATGAGGTACTTTGGCGAGTGTACACGATATTAAACCTTTCACAGAATTTTGTATAGAGACTTTCTCTGTACCTTTACCAAAAGTGATGTATGCATTTACAATGTTTTATGTTAACCTTAATATCAGTGCTGAAGCAAAACATGGTTTGTATTCCTCAAATATCATTCAACACTGTGATATACATTTTATATCTGTTGTCAGATAGCACCGTCTTTGGTGTTTACTAAAACTGTACCAATAGAAATACATAATGCTACAGGAATGGATTGGAGTAATTTTTTTAAGTGTACACCTTCAAAAGCATAACTTATATATCTGTTTGAAGGTTCGTTTTATTGTTGGAGGTGATGGAGCTAAGCGTGTGCGGTTGGAAGAGATGAGAGAAAAGCATTCATTACAAGACCGAGTTGAAATGTTGGGAGCTGTGCCACATGCACAAGTCCGATCTGTTCTGATACGTGGGCATATCTTTTTAAATAGGTTCAGCTTCCTTAACACATTTCTCTGTTTTTTTAAGCTTTGCAACTGTTATTTCATAATTCTTCTTCTTAATCATGGAAGTTGAGCGGCTCTAGAAGCTTGAGTTTACTTGTATGGTGGGATGTTGGGGTTCTTAACGTCGGCACCAGTTATGGTGCACATCTATTTTTTATTTTTTTTTGCATTGGTGCACATCTATTTTTAGTCGTTAATAATATTTGTTTTGTTTCAGTTCCTTAACAGAAGCTTTTTGCATAGCTATATTAGAGGCTGCTAGTTGTGGATTGTTAACAGTCAGCACACGTGTTGGTGGAGTTCCTGAGGTAGATAGTTTGACATATTTTACTTTTATGTCCTGTTCAGGATGATAAAATAGTAATTTTATAGTTTCCAAACAAACCCTTTCAAATTAAAATTTTGTTTAAGTACTTCGGTTTCTTTCCAATTCAACAATTTTGGCATGCTGTCCTTAGAGGCTTGATACAGATACATTTCTTTGCTATATAGGTTTTGCCAGATGACATGGTTGTTTTAGCAGAACCCGATCCCAGTGATATGGTGTATGCAATAAAAAAGGCCATATATATGCTGCCAAAAATTGATCCACAGGATATGCATAATCGAGTGAGTTTATTGTTTAAATGTTCTTTTCTGACACATTTGGTGGGTAAACTAGTTCTATTTTGACTGTGTTTTCTGTAGATGAGGGAGCTCTACGATTGGAACGATGTTGCCAAAAGGACTGAAATTGTGTATGACCGTGCTTTGAAGTGTTCCAATCAAAAGCTACTAGAGCGTCTCTCACGGTACACTCTAAACGTCATAGGTTCAATTTGACAGTAATTGCAACACGTAGATAGTTGCAAACTCAACTCTCTACTGTTCATTCAATGATGTCATTTTGTTATTTACTTGAGCAGAACACTATTTTATCAATTGTAACATAAGCTGGTTGATATGATAAAGCAATGTATTTTTGAAATCTTTATTTGGCACACTACAATCAAAGCAATTCTTTTCCATGGGAATAGTAGTTCAGGTGTAAAATTAATACATAGGTTAGAAGGAGAAACTTTAATCTTATTACTATATATGATATATGAATCTTCGTTTCTTTATTCAATGATTGATGTCAGTTTAACATTAGAGCATACAAGCTTTATTGAGTTGAGCTGCTACTTCTACCGATGCTGATTTTCTCTTTTCTTTAGATACCTCTGTTGTGGAGCGTGGGCAGGCAAGCTATTTTGCTTGGTCATGATTGTTGGTTATTTGTTTTGGCAGCTACTGGAACTATGGCAGGTATGCACTGGTCTTGGATGTGTATCACTCTTTCAGCATCATTATGATTATTGATTTGGTAACTGTATTACTTGCATATTTGCACTACTAGCCTGCAGATGATATTGAGGAGGTGCCGGATTTCACTCTTCCGCAAAACTGTGATGAAGAGATTTTGGAAAATACACAATGATATCAATGGCGTCTTTTGGTGTACCACGGAGTTCTGTTTTGCTCACTAATATGAATTGCAGAAGAATACTGATAGTGTTGTACTAGTAGGTAGGTGCATTCCATCCCAGTTCCCAAATCTTGTAAAAGGAGATAAACATTAGTCCCTTGTGTGGTTGGTCTTGGCGCATATAGAGAACCATGATAGGCTATGTTGGTGTTAATTTCAATGTTTTTAGCATTACTTTGTTGAACTTGGTAGTCGAACACATTTAGTCTGTAATTGTAAATAAAGGTTCTGAATATTTTTTTGTACAAGAGCATCATGCTCTGTAGAAGCAAAGCAATTCTAGGATGATAATACTATTGCATTACCCAAATAAGCTTTAGCTCTATCCATCAATGAACAATTTCCCTACTCCACTTTTCCATGAAATGACATATTGGTCAATAAACTAGTACTAGTTAGCATGAAATGTCACATATGAATAATTAAATATGCCAAATTCTCAACAAATTTTATGCAAAATAAATTCTTTGATGATTTATACTCAAATCAAATTTTTGAAGTGAAGTATATTTTGAGTCGGTGGTATGATCCTTGTCTCAATGGATAAAATTCCCCATCAGTGGACCCCAAATGGGGCAGTTGCCATATATTATAAATCCCTCCTTTCAAATACAAATTGACATGATCTTAGCCTTGCCGTGATTCTTGTTGAGTTTACTTTTTGTGGTCAACTACTCGTGTACTTAGAATTCGTATCAATGTTCGTGTACTTTGAATTCTCCAGGCAACTTGATCCCATTTTTTCAACCATAAGTTGGGTTATAAAGTAAGATTCATGTATTTTTGTTGGCTGAAAATAACCCAACTCAATTATTTCGTCATAGCTGATGCAAGTAAGAGCAAGTTGGGTTGACCTTTTTTTTCTCTCCTAACTAGTAGTACTAAAAAAAAGAACTTACTGTACAATTTTATCTAAATGGATAATTTAGTGCAAACATTGCCATGATTAGTAAATATATATTTTACATTAATCTCTAAAATTGAATAATTTAAATCAAATTGGCCTCTTGGTACCAATTGCAATAAAATACATTTTTTTTACAATAATTGCAATAAAATACTTAATAACATGATTATGCACTTGTAAAAAATAATGATCATGCACATTCAACAGAACTTAACAAGATATTTTGACTTCCCTTTATTCACTAGTTCCACATCCTTTGTTTTCTCGTTTACTTTTGGTCTTCACTAGAGTATAATATGCTTATACACTACCACTGCATAAATAAATATCAAATTCACCATGGTATAGACCGTAGAGTTTATTCATTATGAACTCCGTAACACCGAATGAGTCTATGTTAAAATGTCAAGTTCCATGTTTTTTAAGTCAAGTTGATCTTAAAAATATTATGTTTGAGCAAAAGGAAAAATATGTTATGTTCAGAGAAAGCCTAGAGAGCTATTTACAATGATGCAGGTATTCCTACGTTGGCATATGAACAAGATATTTAGACTATTTTTAATGGCGATACTTATTTTTCTAAGTACCAGCACCTAATAGGTATCCTATTGGAGCAAAACACAAAAATATACTTAATAGGTATCGCTTCTTAAATAAACATTGATACCTATATATTTTAGTGAGACTCATTTATAATGATGTAGAGTTATTAGCGAGATATATAATTATCAGTGCGATCCATTTAGAACTTTTAAAGATGTGTTGTGTTGGAGAGATTGAGTGCTTATTAAATATTATTATTAAAAAATTATAAATGAGTGATGTGTACACGTAAAACCCTATTAAATACCCAAAAATGAATAGCTCCATTATAAATATTCTTAGTATTAAGTACTATTACATAAAAAAGAAACACATCTCTATATTTTATTTCTCTTCTCTTATTTTTAAACCAAACAATACTAAATCTTCTTTCTCTCTTCGCACATTTTTCCTCACTTATTTTATTTCTCTTTTCTAATCTTCTCTCAACCAAACATAAAGTGAAATTATAGATGTTCAAATAGTAACATTTTCACATGTCATTACACTGTCACTAAGCAGTAAGCACTATAAGCAGCCTTCTGCGTCAGACAAAAAATAATGCTAATTGACATTTTTTTATTGGACTTAAATAATTGACATTTTCTAATTTTAAAATTCTCCATAATTTTATACGGAGTACTATATAGACTTGAATCACCGTATTTTAGATATATAGATTCATTCATTCGTTCATTCAAAAAGAGGGAAGATTAGTCAATTCAATTGTATTGTATTGTATGAGATACAAAACTAACACCACCTCATCTAAGCTAATACCACCAAGAATTCCTCAGCCGTCACACACTTAAAATACAACATTCCACCTTTGAACTTCGAAGTATGTTGGAAGTAAAACAAATCATGCTTAATTTTATTTTATATTAACCCATAACACTATTAATTATCACCTAATATAAAATTGTATACATGTTACCAAAAATTCACTGTTAATTAAATTAAACATATATATACATCTTCCTCAACTCATGTCTCAATCGAATCATCCAAGACCAATAATCCCTACCAATCAAAAATCTAAATATATCATAAAAAACAATTTATATTTTTTAAATGTGTCTCTATGAATTAGAGAAACTCAACGAGGACCTAATGAAAAGGACATATCAGGCATTTTCATGTTGTCAGACCAATTCTTTGACTTCAAATACAGCGTGGATATTTTCCCTGCAACGCGTCCCATATTAGGCCTCTTATCTGGATCCACGTGTACACAATCCAACGCTACACGTGTCAATTTCTCAGCAACATCAACCGGAAAAGAATCTTTCAATCTCCTATCAACCCACATCCTCAGCTTCCCTTCCACACTACCATCGCCGTCGCCGCCGTCCACGGCGGCTCTCGCCGATTCAATCACCGAAATTCTCACAAAATCACGCCTCTTCTCATCAAATTTAAACTTCAACGGTTCCTCTCCTGACAAAAGCTCCAACATCACCACTCCAAAAGCATAAACATCAGACTTCTGAGTCGCTACGCCGGTGGATTGAAATTCCGGCGACATATACCCCCGAACACCTTCGAATTGCACATCGGAGCTTCTCAATTCCTTTGATCTACCTTCCTCCGTGATTTCCCCCAATTGTTTGGTCGCAATTTCGTTTTCCTCAACAGCTTCACCGCAAAGCTGCGCCGCACCGAAATGACAAACCCTAGCATTGAAATCAGGTTCTGTAACAACGATCGCGCTACTCTTGATATGATTATGAACAAAATTGAAATTCAAACCAGTTTTATTATGAATGTAATCGAGTCCATGAGCGAGATCGGTTGCAACCTGCATTCTCGAAATCCACGTAGAAAGAACGGTGAAATGAACGTTTCGTGAATTTCGTAAACAATCAGAGAGATTAGCACCGTGAACGTATTCGTAAACGAGATAAATATGTTCACCGGAGATTGAAACGCCAAGGAGTTTGATTATGCTGACGTGGTGACTACGACAAACTACGGAGAGAAGTTCACGAAGCTGAGAGGTTTGGAGTTTGCGTCGGAATTTGCGTTGGAAAATGATGACGTCAGCGCCACGGAGGGTACAGTGCCAGCAAGGGGTTGAAGATGAGTAGCGTTTTGAGAGAAAGTTGTTTGTGGCGGAACATATTTCGGAGAAGTCGTAGATGTTGGGATTTTCTGGGAGTGTGCCACGGAGTGATGTTAGAGATGTTCTGCTTGAGATTGATGTATCGGTTGAGAGATGGAAACCGGTTGAACCGGAGGTGGATGCGTAGGAAGTTGAAGGGTTATCGGAGAATGAAGAGGTTTTTGTTTTTGTTTTGGGAAGAGAGGTTGCACGTGTGGGTTTGGATGATGAAGATGAAGATGGTGGTGTTTGTGTTGAGCGTGGAGTTGATTTTGATTTTGATTTTGATTTAGATTTTTTAGGGGTGGAGGCGTCAATGGCCATTTTGGATTTGCACATAGGATGAGAAAGAGTTGAATATAAAAGAATGAAGGGGGTTTTATTGGTGTGAATGAAATGAAGGGGGAGAGGAGAGGGTGGGTCAAATGGGGTTTGAAGATTCAATGATGTTGATTGAAGTGGGCGTAATTAATAATGCAGAGATGAAAATAGGTAAAAAATGCCTTTTGCTTAGTGGAGTAGTTAAGTTGTTGTTGTTTCCTTATCTAGCAATTGAGAAATGATGAGTTGTTTCTTTTCTTCTTCATTGCACTTTCTAATTAATCGGCGCTCAAATTGCAGTTTCTATTCCTTGTTGATGCAAGCAAGCAAGCAACTGCAGCCACCCACACACACCTGTCTCGGTTAGTACTCTTTTCTTTTTCTTTTTCTTTTTGGTATAATAGTACTCTTTCTTTTAATTAAGGTAATTAATTATTAAGAGTAAACTTTTAATTTATTTTACTTTACAAAAAGAAGTTTATTTCATATTATTATAAATAAATATCATGAACACCCCTTGAGCTTTGCTCACTTGGCAGAGACGGACATCACATTATATGTTCAAAGTTGGGTTCGAACCTTAGACACTCCATTTATTCACATTAAGCTACTTGACCAAAAAAATGAAAAATACCATGAACAATATAACTTATGTTTGGTATCATAGTGGGTATGTCAAAAAACAGTTGTTCACCATGATTTCACAAAACTACATATAATTTTGTGTCAGTTTAACACTTGAGGATTAATTATAGATATGTAATCGCTATTGCTAACTTATGGTAACTATATTACTTTAATTTAAAAAAAATTCAAGCAACGGATTTGGACATAGAACAAATAAGGTAGAAGTACAATCTCTAATGGCAATAAAGCCAAAATAAGATAAATTGGAGCAAGAGTTATTGAAATTATCAAACTACTAGTGCAACTTTGGCATCAAGCTCAAATACTATAAGAAACTATTTGGTTAGTCCAATAAGCTAGCTTATAGCTCATTGAACTAGTTTATAAGTTTGTTTGAAAAAAATGTGAAGTGTTTGGTAACGAGCTTCTCTAACTAGCTTATAGCGTTTTTTAAGATGTTATTTTAAGTAGCATATGAGCTTATAACTTATAGCTTTTTTATTTTATTCCTTATTTACCCTCATTAATTTTATTTATTTTTTAAAAATTATAATAACTACCCATTAACACTTACAAAAAAAAAAAACTACCACTAACCATGGATTTTTATGTCATTTTGTACTTATAACAACTAAATTTGCCAAACACTTTAATTTTATTCTATTAGCTTTTCAACTATAAGCTAGCTTATCAGTTATCAGCTAACTTATAACTTATTTTTACCAAACCGAGCTTAAATATAATGTTGTCAAGTTTTAATTCTGTAACTCACTTTATTGTTTGCAACAAACCATAAGCTTCACCCTTGTTTACTAACAACAATGAAGTAGGATATGTCAAAAAATAGTCTCTTACTTTTTAGCACGCTTAAAGCCCGGGGTGAAAAGAACTACAAGAAAACTCTCCTAGGGGGTAATAGTCCCCTTCTCATCTGCAACCAAAGAGGTGCTTAAATTCGTATGGACAATCCTCAAATAAACAGCACTCATCATGCACAGAGTAAATGGCTAGTGCATCCGCCAGTTGATATAGCTTCACGGTAAGAGTGTTTAACTTCCACTTCCCAATCAAATTCCAACATTTGACAAATCCTTTCAACAAGCGCCCTTCCACAGATTTTGCTAATTTCGTTGACAACTCCTATAGAATCCAATCTTACCTCCACTCTAGAAAAATTCATCCGTCTCGCCAGCTTAAGGCCTTCAATCACACCCCATAACTCTGCTATATATGCATCCCCTATCCCAATAAGTTTAGAGAAACCTATTAGCCATTCTCCATCACTATCTCTAATGACACCTCCACATCCAATGATTCCATCTCTACAAGCTCCATTAATATTCAAGCACACCCATCCTACACTAGGTAGGTGGTTTCCATCCAACTTGGATTATTGTTTGCTGAAGCTGGTTCCCTTTCTGAATCACTCCATCTGCCATCATGTAGCTATCAATGCTTTGCCTAACAAACTGAGTTTGATTGATGGGGCGTATGAAGTTTTCTTCTTGTTTCTCCTTGTTCCTCCAATTCCAAGCAAGATGACATGCCATTGCCCAAAAACTACTCCATTCACCATGTAAATTCTTGTCCATGGTACTTAATATATTAATAGCAATCCATTCCTTTAGATCACTTGTAAAAAACTGGTGCCATAAAGAAACATCCACTGCACTAATCCATTCTCCTTGTTTCCGTGCAGTCTCTGCAATAATCACACTGATCCGATCCCAAGCCCATTCGATGCTTCCGCTCATTTGTCAGTAATCTGCCATGTTTAACAATCCAGACAAAAGGTCTAACTCGCTCAGGGACCTTCAAACGCAGACATGCTGCCAAACTACATCTGTCTCGTCTGTATCAAACTCACACAAGGCATGATACATCTCAGATATTGAATATATTCCCATAGCATTTTCTTTACAGACCTGCACATTCACACCATTGCTATCATCACTCATCAGGAGGTAATAGTGCTGCAATTTTTTCCTTAATATCCGTTGGTACGCATGTAGCAAGCAGATTCCAATTCCACACTTCATTATTCACCATATTTTTCAATTTCACATTCCTTAACTGGTCTGGAATTTGAAGGTTAGAGTCGACTAATCTCAACCCCTCCTTGATAGGAAATGTATTTTTCTGTATAATATTTGTGTGTCACATGAGCTGTACATAATAAGAAAATGTAATCACTACTATAAATACAATTCAATACTAATTGATCATAATGGATTCTTAACACTTTTAATATGAGCGACTTTAATTGTTCCATAGTATTATAGTATAGGCCCAAAACTAGTATCCATAAGATTTTTTATTTTAAAAATGCCGTAAGAGATCAATGGGCTAAAACATGCATCAGTCCAATAAAAGAATGATTGATAATTATTTAAACGGGCTGTATATGACTGGTATGTCAAAATAGTGTCTTTCTTTTTCCCTAAGTCTCTCGCGCTCCCTCTGATTTCGTTATACATATTAATATATTATGCTCGAGTTATACAACTCGAAGTGGTGGTTTTAGTTGTCCGAGTTATAGAATCCGAATTGAGTCGTTGGTCAAGGAATCTTGGCCCTTGGACGATGGTCTTTTCTGATTAACTTTTGCAGAGATGTTGTCTCTTGTCTGCTGAATCAATTGTCTTGCTCTCGTCGATAAATATCACCCTTCATTCTTACTTTGCATCATTCATCCTCGTCTTCTCTCTTCTCTCAACTATCACCTCTCTTCTCGTAACTATCTTCTTGTTGGTTCTATTCAAAAGTTTGTGGGTAAATTGTTGTATAATCTGTTGTTAATTAGTCATAACATTCATATCATTGTTCTCTGATGATGATTGAGAACATTATGTTAATCAACGAGAGTCTGTTGGGTCATGATAATTGAGAACGTAATGATTGATCAAACAAAAACTCCTGAGTTGCTTTCAAACTACAACACAAATGAAGTCTTCTCTGTGGTGGGTGATCATTTTCTCTCATATGCATCCAAAAATGGAGAGTTGGACCGTCCATCTTGTATTCCTATAAGTTGTGGTGCCAATGGCAGATCCAGTCAATTCCTATTCTGACACAATTTTATATAATTTTTTTGTAGCGAAAAAGCCTCAAAGTTTTTTTTTTTGTCATTCTTTACGGTCCTATCAACAAGTCCATACCAAAAAAAGAAGCCTTTCATGAAGTTTCAAATTTTCAACAGATAATTTTTCTCTTATATTTGATGAAGTTTATTATTAGTAATGTCTAGATCATTACAGTTGACTTTTTTAGATAAATGAAAGTTAACATCTTACTCCATCTCTTGTTCAAAAAAACATCTTACTCCATCTTTCATTTAAGTCACTCTATATTGTCATCAAAGCATATCTTGGACAAGCAAATCTGACTTTGTTTTTAAAGTATTTTAAACTGTATACAATTTGTACTTGAGCTTTCTATGGCACTACTTGTGCATAGTTTTTTCTTATTAATATTATTTTTGCAGTATTCAAAAACACTGTATAAAACTGTATATAAAGGATATACAAAAATAACATTGCAACCACTCTCTCTACTCTAATCAAAATGATTCACATTTCAAATGGTGTTTTTCTAGCTTCTGTTTTCCTTTTCAACATCATAAACATCCCTTTTCTCATAACAAATGCTCAATCGTCGTGCAACGGACCATGCAACACCCTTGATGATTGTTCTGGTCAACTCATTTGCATCAACGACAAATGTGATGATGATCCCGATGTTGGGACCCACATTTGCACCAATCCACCACCGCCACCACCAAGTGGCGGCGGTGACTGCAAATCTTCTGGAACCTTAAAATGCAAAGGAAAATCACACCCTCAATTCAAGTGTTCTCCACCAATTTCATCCTCCACACAAGCATTACTCACGTTGAACGACTTCAGTGAAGGCGGAGACGGAGGAAGTGCGTCTGAGTGCGACGAACAATTCCATAAAAACTCGGAAAGAGTGGTGGCTTTGTCCACTGGGTGGTACAACAAAGGGTCAAGATGTGGAAAAATTATTAGAATCATGGCGAGGAACGGGAAGAGCGTGACGGCTAAAGTGGTGGACGAGTGTGATTCGATTAATGGGTGTGATGCCGAGCATGCAGGTCAACCACCTTGTCGTAACAATATTGTGGATGGATCTGTAGCTGTGTGGAATGCATTAGGGTTGGATACAGACGTGGGTGTAGAGAAAATTACTTGGTCTATGGTTGGATCAAATGAAGCTTATGCAATATTTAATGTCTAATATGAGCAAGCTAATTAAGTTTAATAAAGTTAAATTAAGCTTGCTTATGTTGTTTCTTCTATTGTAAGTGCAATATAGATTATGGATATATGGTCACTACTTGTGACCATTCAATTACGGTGGATTGAATTAAGTTCTCCTCTTAAAAATTATTTTAGAATTAAGTTCTCTTTATCTTTTGTGGAATTTATTTATAGTGATCAGGATCATTGTATTTGACTTTCAGAAATAAAATTTGGCGATTTGGCATAAGATTTTAGATTGTTTGAATTTGTCTACTGTGATGCATAACTCTGTTGAGTCAAAACTAATTCAATTTCCAAGTTTACCGGGCAGAGGTAAAGTGAGGATTGATTCAGTGTCATTTGGTTTGCATGTGTTTGACTTTTATGCAAACGGCGTAACGAGAATAATTTAAGAACATAATCAGATCACCGGATGACTTGCTCGGAGAAATAAAAATCCTGTCTTGGAAATGGTTGAAATCAAAGGTTCTTTTATCCTTTAAACCAATGGATTCTGCACCCTGCACCCTCTGGATAATTTTGACTTCTCGAGATAATTCTATATAAACGAAACATAGATGGACAACAAGCTGCGCCGCTAAATCTTTGAAAAACTACATCCCTAGACCGAAGGAATACAACATTGCTATGCATGATCCTTTGAACTTTTTTCCAGAAGGTTCACAACCTTTGATTGCTTTTGATTTTTCAGTTTATTAGGGAGTGATTGGTCTTTGTGCTGCTGCTTTGGTATTCTTCTGTCTCTCTATGATGGAACTTGTCCTTTTAGGGGCTACTTGGAATCTTAATATCTTTTTTATTTGGTTTTCTTTCAAAGATTCCTAGTTAGTTAGTACTTGGTAGTATCTTTTGATGATGAGAAGATTGTTTTTTCTTCTGTTGTAGCACTTTTATTTGTATTGTTTCAAATTTTTTCTCTTGTTCCTTTTCATATCCTAACCACTACTTATGCTTGGATATAGTATACCACTAGAGCTAGCTGCACAGCAGCTTGGGACAAAACACAGGGCAGCCAAAAAGACCAAACAGAAAGAAAAACAGGACAAGAACAGCAGGCAGCGACAGCAGATCCAAACATAAACAGAAAACAGAATTGCCAACAAAACATCCTATTTTTAGCAGAACCAATCCCTATCATCCCACAACTAACAAACAACCCAACCAAAACTAATACAACATTAATTAAAGCATTTTATTTATAATATACTGCAAGTGGTAAGGTAACCATTTACATATATTACAAAATATTTGTGATAAGACTAACATATATATACTTGTATTTATATACTAACATAAACTAAATAATGAAATGAATAACTATATTTTTTAAATTCAAGTGCATTTTCTTCCACACTTGTTGTGTTAGCTCAGTTGTATGAGCTTAACTTTCCAACTTCGAAGTGTCGAGTTCGAATATTGTCAGAAATAGTTGTAAAATGATCATTAATAGCACATAAATTTTTAAAAAAAGTGCACTTATAAAATATTAACTAGCGCCACCTTTTTTATTTTTTATTTTTTTTACTAAACCATTATTTGTTTTATATAAGCAAAATTTATTGATGAAAGTATAAAAGGTACTCAAAATTAAGGAGTTTTTCATACACTTTGAAGACATTGATCAATATTAAGAGAAAGATAATTATAAATACATACAATGTCACATACAATATCAATATTTTAATGTTGAAATAATACAATTGATTTGAAAAGACTTGATACACGAGATTATCATTAAAAAAATGGAACAAGATAGTCAAACTTGCAATTTGTTCCAATTTTCAAAATAGGATGATGGCTCAAACTGTATTCCAGCTATCAGAGTCTCCTCCACGATCCGCTGACCACCTCACCACCTGCTATTAGGTTACTGATTGGGTCATCCACCATTTTCATCTGCACCTCAAGTCCAATAGCGTCGGGCGCGAGGAGGTGTGTTAAGAAGTCTCGTATCGGTTGCGAGATGACCTGAATATATGTTTATAAAGTAGAGGCAATTCTCGCGCTAATTTTGTAGGGTTGAGTTAGACTCAAATTTCAATTCTAAGACTAGCTTGTTATAATAATCCCATGATGGGCGTACAATACTTGGGACTTCTATATAAGGACATACAATTGCCCTTCTTAGCACACAAAAACTACACACTGTCTCTATTCAAATCTCAATGGCTTCCATATCAAATCTTATGTTTTTATCTTTCATTTTCCTTTTCAACATCATAAACATTCCTTTCATCACAAACGCTCAATCATGCCAATCCTCTGGCACACTAAACTGCAAAGGAAAATCATTCTCTCGGTTCAAGTGTTCTCCACCAGTTTCATCCTCCACACAAGCATTACTCACGTTGAATGATTTTAGCGAAGGTAATTATTATTAATGTATATATGATCATTTTATATAGTGATTCTAAGGTAACACATAAGACAATTATCAACTAATCATTACTAATTTGTAACTACATTAAAAAATATCCAACTTATAATACTAACAAAATATCAAATTATGATCTATATCAGGCGGAGACGGAGGAAGTCCATCTGAGTGCGATGATAATTTCCATAGCAACTCAGAAAGAGTGGTGGCGTTGTCCACCGGGTGGTATAATGGAGGGTCTAGGTGTGGAAGAAACATTAGAATCAAGGCACGAAACGGGAGGAGTGTGACGGCAAAAGTGGTGGACGAATGTGATTCGGTGAATGGATGTGATGGGGAACATGCGGGTCAGCCGCCTTGTCGTAACAATATTGTTGATGGATCTGTTGCTGTGTGGAAGGCGTTGGGATTGAATACAGATGTGGGTGTAGTGCAAGTTACATGGTCTTTGGCTTGAATGAATGGAACTTCAAGTATATGCAACATGCAATGGCTAATTAATAAATAAATAAGAATAAGCTTAAGCTTAATTTGCAATAGGTTGTAGCTTGCTTGTGTTGTTTCTTCATCTAGTTGATCTTTTATTTTATATATATATATATAGATGATGGGAATGCTTAATGATGAGCATTTTTTATATCTATTTTGAAGTTAATGAAGGAGTGTGTTTGTTTCAATTGTATTTTTAAAAAGACTTCAATACAGTTTTAATTCTCTTATTTATTTATTTTATAAAAAAGGGGAAGTTTTGACGTTCAATTTTTTATCCCATGTTTACTTTGTTTTTTTAAAATTTTTTGGTATTTTTTAATGCTGTGACTTATTCAAAGAAAAAAATTATTAGGTATATAGTATTTGTTAGCATAACTCGGTCAGTAGAAACATTACATGTGATATGTAGGAACTGAGGTTCGAACTCTGTACACTCACTTATTCGCATATTTCTTACCATAACTCTATCCAATGTTTCAATTTTGAGATACCAGAAACTTGAATTGCAGAATGTTTATAGCACTGTTTGTAGGAGAATGCCCAAAGTTACATGAAATGAATTATCATGGCTCCAATGTTTGAGATCCCATAAACTTGAACAAGCTCCATTGCAAAATGAAAAATTAGACAAGTAATCTAAAAAAAAACACTTTTATGAGATGATAGAAGTAGGAATATACTTGTCTGACAATTCAAATTAGTTTTAATCTACAATGCACAATTTAGGAGATGGTATAAGCAGGAATACTAAGAACTAGAAAAGAACTTAATTAATTAGGAAAAACAATTATATTTCATTCACCCTTCCAATGTACAGAAGCAAACATCATTATTGTGTGTATACAACATCACTCTGATTTACGTTTTGTGTTGAGTCCATCATATGGACGAGACATAATCTCCTCCTCTTGTCCTTACTGCTAGTTTCCCTTGCATCCAATCTTTTAACATCTCAAGTGCTGCTTTTGGTTGATCCATAGGAACCATGTGACCAGCCTCTTTCACCTATTATTCCAAACAAATACAGTTAAACACGAAATACAACACTGACACGTGAACACCTGTAATAATTAGAGATAATGAAATATTTAAATGTAACTAATGTGCCAGTGTCAGACGCGAGTTATGCCTTTGATGTGAAGTGTCAGTGTTTGCTATATATCGATAGTCTAATACGCGCATTAATACATCCTAAACACAAACCTTGAGGAAAGCCAGAGAGGTCCATGGCTTTTTAAAATTCCTGCTTCTTCACTATCAACCAAATAAGGGGTTGCGGGAGACGCTGTGAATTCTTTTTGACCTGACCACTTCATGGCATCAACCCACCTTGAATTCCCTATCAAATGAGGAGCACATTTATAAGTCTAATAAACAAATTATAATGTATTTTTTGACACAACAAATTGTGGTTCCACGTTAACCGAGCTCTAGTTAAGGACGATTCGTTCAGAAGAATCCGGGTTCAAATCCTGACTAGAACAATCTTTGACCAGATTTTAGTTACCTCCCGGCCAAACTAGTGGCTTAAGACTAAAAACTTGATCTTACCAAGCCAATTGCATATGAGATCTTCCTCTCCGGCATACACAAGCAACTTGATTCCATCCTCAAGAAGAGCAGGAATACCAACTTCTAGATTTTTCATCCAATCCTGCAACATGGCATTGTATACTGTGCTACTACAAGAAACAAATTCCAAGTCCCCAACACCTAAAGCTTCTCTTACTGTCTTCGTGTTCAAGAATGTATCCGCCTTGGAGAAGTCATAACAGAGACTTCCCATAGAATCAATTTTGAACCCCTAAAATTGATTTTGGATGATAAAGCCAAACATGATTGATTTTCACTTTCCATGGTAGGAGCAAAAGAAACGCACGTTTGCGTGTTGTAACGCAAAACCAAACAGGCACTAGAGGTCTTAGGTTTAAGTAACGGAAAAAGTGAAAAATACTAACATTAACAATTAATTACTTTGACCATTTTAAACTAAAATAAAATAGATAACAGCCACAAAAATTTAATAACATACAACAACAAAAGGCTTACTTATAATACGATAAGATCAAATTGTTTGGAATACTTATGAAGTAGATCTTTCAATATGGAACTAATAGAACACCACAACATGACGAGAAATCAAGCGTCACACCAAGACTACGAACAACACAACGTCCAGATGACAAAATCACAAAAAAATAAAACTTATAAAAACCACTTATTTAGATTAAAAGATGGAAAATCACAACTGAGTGATTCTATGCTAGAAATTAACCCAAAACCATGAAGTTACATCTGTCATTTTCACCGCATGACTGAAGTCTTGATTTTGATTAACGATGCGGTTACATTTGTCATTTTAATTCTTGCTTCAGGTGAATCTGCACAACAACTCAAAGCTAAAGCTAAAATTTCATGAAGTTCTTTTCCATGTTGTGAGCCTAAATTGTAATCCACAACTTCCATGACTGAATTGACCATTGATTCACTAATCCAAGTTTTCAAGGTTAATTCTTCTGAAAACATTTCATTTGTTGGTTTCTTTCCAGTGAACATTTCCATCAACATTATCCCATAACTGTACACATCTCCTTTAACTGAAATGACTCCCTTAGATCCATATTCTGCATGCAAATGTTAATCACTAGTTATAAAAAATTCTCAAAAATGTATTAAATTTTTTATTATTTTCTCAAGTGAATTTACCTAACTAAACTCAAATTGAAAAGATATAACTTAGAGTTACGAGTGAAAAAATAACCTGGTGCAACATAACCAAGAGTAGCTAAAGTCTGGGTATGAGTTTTAGATTGTCCTTCATCCAAAAGCTTGGAAATGCCAAAATCGCTGATATGCGCAACCATATCTTCATCTAGTAACACATTACTAGGCTTCAAATCACAATGAACCACTGGTATTGCAGAACCATGATGCAGATACTCCAATGCTAATGCCACATCTATCATTATATTCAACCTTTGCAAGAAATTCAAACAATAGTTCTCTGAGTATAACCATGCTTCCACACTTCCGTTTGACATAAACTCCATCACTAGAGATTTGAAATCATCATTTGAACAACTACCGATAACCTGAACCAGATTTCGATGTCTAAGGTTGCGCATTGCATTACATTCTGCATCAAAGCTTCTTGATGTTGCTTCCAATGTTAAGTCAAGTACTTTAATTGCCACCATCTTTCCACTAGAAAGAATTCCTTGATACACAGATCCAAAGCCACCTCTTCCAAGTAAATTACTTTCACTGAATCCATTAGTCGCTTTGACAAGTTCATAGTAGGATATTCTTCTTGGAGCCCCTAAAGTAGCTGACAAATCACTTTTATGTGGATTTTCAACCTTTTTCCTTTTATGCCTCCGAAGTATTATGCATGCACCAACCAAAATGCCTAACAAAACAAATGTGGATGTTATGCATATGATTAATACCATCTTTGTCTTTGCTTTTTTCCTAATTTGTTTATCACATGGAGGTACTTCTAAGCGAGGACTGCCACAAAGCGCATCATTATGCATGAAAGATTGAGCTGTGAAGCTTTTGAAAGGTCCTCCATCAGGAATCTCTCCTTGCAATCTATTGTATGATAGATTTATGTATTTAAGATAAGAAAGTGACTCTAATGATTTTGGAATTACACCAGTTATAAGATTTTGAGAAAAGTCCAAGAAACTCAAACTTAACATTTCACCAAGTGATGTTGGAATTGAACCATTCAATTTGTTATTTGCTAAAGATAGAGTTTCTAAAGTTCTCAATAAGCTTATGGCTGTTGGAATATTGCTTGAAAATTGATTTTCAGAGAGATCTAATAGTGTAACAGCTCTTAAATTCTTAATCTCAGGTGGCAGAATTCCAATTAAAGCATTAGAGGATAAGTTTACCTCTAAAATATCTTCAAGATTCCAAAAAGACAAAGGTATCTTTGAAGTCAAGTTATTAGATCCTGTATGAAACTCTCTTAGAGAAGTCATATTTCCCAAGCATGTTGGTAACACACCAAAAAGCTTATTTCTTGTTAAATACAACTCACTCAAACTGCTCACTTCACAAAGGTCATGAACTATTGATCCCTGCAGTCCATTGTAGCCAAGATTCAAATGTTGAAGTTGATTTAACCTTTTAATTGTACTAGGAATCGGTCCGGTTAAATTATTCCTACTCAGAGATAATTCAATGAGGCTGCTCATGTTTCCGATTTCTAGTGGAATATTTCCATTAATTCCAAGAGAATCTGCCATAAAATATTGTAATGATAAGTTTCCAATCGACTTGGGAAGTTTTGAAAGTAACCTATTCTCTGATACTTCAAGATGTTCAAGATATGTGCAACTAGTAAGTGAAGTAAGGAAGTTTATTTCAAAAGAATCATCATCAATTATTGTCAAATTATTCCTACTTATGCCGAGGTATTTGAGGAATGCTAAATCTCCAAAAGAATTGGGTATAATTCCACTAAATTCGTTTTCACTCATGTCAAGTTGAACGAGATTTGAAGCATTGGATATAGTATCAGGAATTTTTCCAACAAAGTTGTTTTCATATATGGATAGGCGTCGTAGGTTAGGAAGACCAAATCCCATATTTGATGGAAGCATGCCTGAGAGATAATTTTGATCAAGACTCAAAATTTTCAATGTTGAAATGTTGAGGAGTTTTGAAGGAATAGGTCCACTCAAGCTGTTATTTCCCAATTGTAAAAGTTTGAGTTGATTCAGATGGCCAATCTCTATTGGTATCGAACCTAAAAACACATATCATAAAGAAAACAACAAATAAATAAAGCTACATGCATAACATAAAATGCTTAAGCATATTTCTCTTAAAGCAAAAATTATATACCAAAAATTATATCGAAAGATATACAAATACATTGCAAACATTTTGAGTAAACATTTTTTTTGGAGATTCTCATCTCATGGAAGAGTTTAAAGCAAGACATCGTCTTCAACTGATCTACAGAATATGAGTGTTTTGTTATGGCGTCCAACACTTCTAAGATAGTTTGGTTGTGTTGTTGGTTAGTTTCTTAGACTATAGTTACAATGGTTTCAACACCAAAACACCTTCAACACCCACTTTTTCACTCCACATCATTTTCTCTTTCTTCCACCTAATCATTCAACACACATTCAACTTTTACCCTCTCCAATAGTTTTTTCATTCAACAATCTACCCCACCACATTCTCTACCCCACCACTTTTTATTTCATATTCTTATTTAAATTTAAATTTTTGTTTTTATGATTAAATAAAATTATAATTATCGATTAAAATTAAATTATTAAAATAATTAACACTTAACAAAATTTATTTAAATAATTTTTTATTTTCTTAATTTAAAATGCAATATATCACACAAATAACGTATAGTACAAACAATTTTGGGTGTTGTTGAAATGATTATTGAGATTCATTTCACTAAAAAAAACTAAAATTTCAAAATAAACACTAATGGAAAGATAATAATAAGATTAAGGGAGTGAAAAACTTGGTTTTTTTTTTCTGTGTCCAAATCAAATAAACCAAGTCTCTATTTATAGAGAAATAAATCGTGAATTTTGCTATAAAAATAAAAAAATAAAAAATTAATTTGCAGTGAAATAATTGAGTTTAAAGATAAACTGGGATAAAAATCCGGACAGCCAATCACAGGCCTACATGTGTCCCTCAGCTTCTTCTCTCTCCGCGTTTCCCTTCTCCCACTCGCCCAATACGCACGTGTATTGCACGCGCCAGCTTGCAACCAAACAAAACGTGCCACGTGTCCCCGATGGCAGCATTCAACTGTGTTTAATTCATTCATCACCTCTCTCATCCACATCACATTAAACACACCCTCCCAATGGTTTCAACAGTTGAATTCTTCATTCAACACACTCATTCAACACCCATTGTGGGTGGTTTTATATGAGTGTCTTTTAATGTGATAACAAGTGTGTCATTTATATTGCTCATAACTCAGTATTTCATGAACACACCAAACACATTAAGATTGGTTATTGCCTTATTCGTTTAGAACAATTACTTTGTCATTTGTTTCTTCCTCGATATAGATTACTGACTTGTTCATAAAAACACATCCCATTAAACGTTTTTGTTTCGTCTCATGAATTTGAGGAAAATGTTAGATATATGTGTTATAGAGTTATTAATTGTTTTTTTTTTAAACTTGCTAAACTTATTGATAAGAGAATAGTGATCCAGCATAAGGCATTCAAGAATCACCAAAAGATACAAACTAAAGGCATAGTAAGACCTTTAAATATTATTAGTTTAATAATTTAAATATTTAATTTCACATTTTTTTATAACATTTAGTTTAACATTTTAATCTTTAATTTAAAGTTATATATATATTAAAAGGGCCAAAAATATACTTAACTATTTTATTATAACTATATACACTCTTTGTAGCTCTGAAAACTAAGTTTTATTATTCTTATCCTTCCTCCATTTTTTACAATTATAAATAAATATGAAGATAGAAAATTGAGAGTATACCTGTAAAAAAGTTATCTGCCAAACTGAAATATTGTAAAGATGTGCAATTTTTAATAGATCGTGGAATGATTCCTCTATAATCATTATAGTCTAGAGAAAAAACTTGAAGCTGAGGAAATTGATGACACATCTCATGTGGGAGACTTCCATTTAAGTTGTTCTTGTCAAGGATGATCTTTATCAAAGAAGAGATGTTGAAGAGGGAAAATGGAATTTCACCTGTAAGTAATTAATGGTATAATTGGAAAAAATAAATAATATAATACTGGAATCTTTTATTAAATTTGATAAAAAACTAAGTATTAATACCGGAATCTTTTGAGAAATAATTGTTAAAATAAATATAATAAAATTGATGAAATTTAAAAATTTATTTATTATGCAGAAACTTTTGAAAAAAGTATAAAATATATATATTATAAAACTGGAATCAATTTAATGTTGTTAATTTGTGTTAAAATGGAGTGGGGGCAAAAACTCGAGAAAACTTAAAATTGAGGGACAAAATGCTAATTTACAAAATAGGAACCAAAACTTCATTTTTTTAAAAAAATAGGCAATCAAAATTGTATTTAAGTCCAAATAAACAGATAATTAATGTGTGGGTAAAATATATGTTATCTTACCATGCAAGTTGGTTAAAGGAAGATACAAATATTGAAGCTTGGTCAATTTTGCGATGTCAGATGGCATGCGTCCTTTGTCAAAATGAATGCCTGATAGTTCCAAATATTGTAATTCTTTGCAATGAGACCAAACTTTTGGCATCTCACCAGAGAAATCATTAAAGTAAAGATATAGTAATCTAAGGTTTGGAAGGCCTTGACAAACATTTGATGGAAGAATGCCGGTCAAATGATTATCACCAAGAGCTAAGTATTGCAATAATGAGTTGTTGAACATGAATAATATGTTGCCTGAGAGCATATTATCTTGAAAGTTCACAATTCTCAGCCGTGCAAGATCACCGGTTCCTTTCGGAATTTCTCCTTTAGTTCAATACATATATAGCATAAGACAGAAGAAAGACATTAATTCGAATGATCTGAAATATATTTATATAAAGAAAATTTAAAATAGAGGGACTAAAGTTCGAACCCTAGTCATAATGTTTAACCTAATAATTTCGAAATTTTTTACTAATTGAGCACACTTTATCGATATAAGAACTCCAAGTGCACGTATATAATAAGTTTCTTAAAATAAAAGTAAATGTCAACAATTCGATTATATAATAACAATTCTCAAAAAGATTAACTTTAACAACCTTTTATATAGATACTCCCTCTGTCCCAAAATATAAGCAAAAGTTGGTCAACAAAAACGAATGTATTTGGTCCAAATCTTTAACCAAATACATCAAGTTTCTTTGGGACGGAGGGAGTACATATGCACCCAGGGTGAACCAAAACTTGATGGAAACTTTATGATAAACATTTTAGGAACCCCTTTTTTCCAAACAAATATTTTGAAGTGTACTTAAAGACTATATAAGTTAATTTTGCCAAACATTATGTATTCAATCATTTATTTTAATCACCGTATGTTATAACTTATAAGCTAACTCATAAGTAATCAGTTATAAGTTAACTTATTGATTATCCGCTATTGTTTACCAAAATAGATAAAAAAAAAATGTAAGAAATTTTCTCTCATGGATCTAAAAACTGTGCAGTTATGTGCAAAGTATGTATCATGCATACATTGATACATACTTAGAAAATCTAAACTAGCAAATAAGGTCAATTAAAGTCAATCAATGCATGTTTTGTTGTAATGGTGTGAGTGAGTATATCATACCTGATAAGGAGTTATTTGCTAAGTAGATTTCTTCAAGGGAAGACATGTTGGAAACTGTCTTTGGAATGGTTCCTTTAATGAGATTTGAGTTCAAATTTAGATACTCTAACATTGATAAATTGGATATAGATTGTGGAATTATTCCAACAAAATTATTATAGCCAAGATCCAAGTGTTGAAGTTTGGATAAGTCCCCTACCCTTGATGGAAATTCTCCAACAAAATCATTGTAGCTCAAATCCAACCATTTCAATCTATGCAATTTAAGTAATTCTTGTGGTAACTCACCATGGAAACTATTGCCTTGTAGATCAAGAAAAACAAGAAAAGAGAGATTTCCCATTTGAGGAGAAATTATTGTACCTTCAAGGCCCATGTTACTAAGATTCAATGCCTTTACTCTTCCATGATGCTCATCACAAGTGACACCAACCCAATTGCATGATGAGAAGAAAGAAGAAGAGGAAATTGACCAATTACTAAGCATATGATAAGGGTCTAAGGTAATAGATGATTTGAATGCAAGAAGTGCAAATTCATCGGTGGTGATGTTTTTAGTACTTTTAGCTAAGCAACTAATGAAGAAGTAATAATAGAGTGAGGCAGAGAGAATACAGAGCAAAGAGTATGGTTTGGCCATTTTCAATACAATACAATGTATGCATATGTCTATATATATATATATATAAAAACTTGAAATATATAGGATAAAACCAACCAAACTATATATGATCGAATGTCCAAGTTGTACTTCCTCTTTTTATTCCACTAAAAGATATAAATCTTATCATCATTTGAAGTTTTTTTTTTCTTTCTAAACTACTCATTCATAATTTGGAATATTTATCTATCGAGAACAAGTCATATATATATGCATGTGAAATAAAAATTGATTACAAGTTAGTTGTGCGTAAGACATGTATTATATGACTTGTTCTCATTAATTAATGAATAAATACTTTCAAATTATGAAGGGGTAGAGCAGACTTCAATTATTTTTTTGACTCAAAAGTGTGAAAGAGAAGAAAATAAAGATGCATTTTTTGGATTAAGAATGGCACAAAATTAAATCATATATTCAACACAAGTAAGTATGAATAAAGTAAAGTGGCGTCAACGAACAAGTCAATGAAAAACAAGAACCCAAATTATAGCAAAAAAATATAAGGAATAATGTCATCATCAAATGTGGATGCAAAAGCTTTTAGTTAGTGGCTCTCCTCTTTTTCGTAAAGTTGATTTGTGAAATTGTGAATGCATTTTCTCCTTCTAGCTACAAGGCTATAATTCACATGAGCGAAAAGAGAGAAAAATGGACAAAAATTATTTGAATTTTTTCAAGTGTATTTAAAATATAAATTTTTGAAGTTATTACAAACTTTATAAAAATTATGAATTTTTTTAAAAAAAATTATGAGTGGTTATGTAAGTTTACTTAGAGCCATTAAAAAAATCTAAGAAAATGCATAAAAATTTTGTAAAAGAAAAATTGGTATAGAATGAGAGACTTTGCTTTTTTGAAAAATTGGTATAGAATATAATGCTTACGGTATTGTGTAGCAATTTCCCTAAAGCATATACTCCATATATAGTCAAAAAAGGCTGCTATTGTGAGCTTCCAAGCTTCTCCCCTAAAGCTGTCAAAATGGGCTGCCCGGCCCATTTCGGCCAGTCCGATCAGGCTTCGGGCTTCGTCGGGCCGGACTAAAAAGTCTGGATAAAAAATGAGCTACTATGTGTTTTACAATTTCTTTTATTTTCTTATAAAATGAAAGAATATTAATTTTCACCGCCATGACTAAGGTCTTGATTTTGATTAACGATGCTGTTACATTGATCATATTAATTTTTGCCTTAGATGAATCTGCACAACAACTCAAAGCTAATGATAAAATTTCATTAAGTCGTTTCTCATGTTGTAAGACTAAATTATAATCCAAGTTTTCAACTAATAAGAGTGTTTATTTGTTGTCACAAGTTTTCAAGAATAAAATTGATTTAGCTTAAGTAGGAGATGGATAGCATCTCAGGTGGATAATGATGGTTTGTTGAGTGGAATTGTAGATATTTGACTCTGCTCCAATTTTATGAGGAAAACAGATGATTCATTTTCGTGATGGAACAAGGTTGGTACTACTGCAGTTCGAATAACAAGATTGGCAATACAAGAACATGCCGGCCGCATTGAGCTACGATGCAACCGTAAAAAATGCAAGACATACTCGGCTATTTAAAAATCAAAATCAAAATATAATACAAGTAACACTATAGTAATCAATTCACTTAAACGTGAAAAGCAAAAACATACGGCCTTTGAAAGAAAAAATATAACATCTACATCATTGAAACTTAATTATAAAGATCGTCTTCATCAGCCCCACCCGCGGCAGTAGTTGTTGCTACAAAAGGGTCAGATCCAGTCGTATTTGCAAACCTAAATTCGTTGCCAAATCCCCTCGATTGTTGTAAAGTCTGAGCAAATCCCTGGTATTTGCGTATATCAGCGTCACTGACACTCCTACGCGCATACTTCATTGACTCCTCGAAATGAGTCGCCTTAATCTCTGCAACTTCATTGTCGACCAAGTCTTCATCCATGGCTTCAGGGTTTTCCTTCCTCTTCCTCGCTTGCTCTATGTTCTGTAACCACAACAATATATTAGCTCAAACTTATCATAATTCATCGATTTTGTAACATAAATATATACAAACTAGCATACACGCTTTCATTAAATCGGAAAGTTTCATATTTCGAATTGCTAAGAAAAAAAGAAAAAGAAATATACATCTATTAACCAAAAACATACCTTATCAATGTCTTCTCTTATAGCATATTTGCATGCTCGCTGGCATATTTCTGTAATGTCGGCACCACTAAAACCTTGAGTATACTTAGCCAATGCTCTCAAATCAACATCTTTTGCGACCGGTGACTTCCTCAAGCAGGACTTGAAGATCGAATGACGGGAATCCTCATCAGGAAGAGGAATATAGATCAACTGATCTAGACGGCCTGGCCGGAGAAGTGCTGAATCAATGATGTCAGGTCTGTTAGTGGCTCCAATAATGAATACGGTCTTTTTGGCAGACATGCCATCCATCTCTGTCAAAAGTTGATTTAGAACTCTGTCGGCAGCACCACCAGCATCCCCATTGCTGCCCCCTCTCTGTAAATGCGACACAATGATTATATACAAATACAAGCTGAAAATAAAAAATCAAAGAGATGCATGCAATCACAAAGATATTAAAAAACATCAAGACTGCATTTGGATTATCTTATTTGAGCTTATGTTGCTTGTCTACTGGCATAGTGAGACTGTTTGGGAGAGGTTACGAAAACAGCTTATAACATGTCAATAAGCTGTTTTCAACTTATTGTCATAATCTCTTTAAAGTAGTACATGCAATAATAACCTTATTTCAAAATATAAAAATATATCTGACTTGAGTATCGACCATGGTTAAAGCATAATAACATAGCAATCCAAGAGTTTGAAGTAACTAGAAACAAACCTGAGTGGCAATGGAGTCAAGCTCATCAAAAAAGAGGACACATGGAGCCGATTGTCTAGCCTTGTCAAAAATTTCCCTAACATTGGCTTCACTTTCACCAAACCACATTGTAAGCAATTCTGGTCCTTTCACACTGATGAAGTTAGCTTGACATTCATTGGCAATTGCTTTGGCTAACAAAGTTTTTCCACATCCCGGAGGACCATAGAAGAGAACTCCTTTTGATGGTGACATCCCAAACTTCTCAAACTTTTCCGGGTGCTCAACAGGATATTGAACAGTCTCTTGCAGTTCACGCTTGACATTCTCAAGGCCTCCGACGTCCTCCCAGCTGACATTAGGCACCTCAACAACAGTTTCACGTAAAGCTGATGGGTTGCTTGTTCCAAGTGCAGTATGGAAATGCTCATTTGTAACTGCCATGGAATTCAGTATCTCAGCATCAATGGTCTCATCCTCTAAGTCAATGAGGTCCATCTTCTCTCTAATGCATTGCAAAGCAGCTTCGGTGCAAAGGGCAGCAAGGTCGGCACCAACATACCCATGAGTATCTTTCGAAATTCTCTCCAAATCAACCTACAGAGGAAAATCATAATGAGCAACAGAAAATTTGAGGAAATTGAAAACCAAAATCACAATCAGAGTACTGCAACTAAAATAGAAGTGAAATCAAGGCGACAAAACCTTATTAATACTGCAACTATCATAATTAAATAAATTATAAAAATACTAGTGAATTCGACTGTTGAATGGAACTATAAGCACAAGACTTTAGCCACAACCAAAAAACAGAATACACGGAACAAAATACCAACCAATAAATGTGAAAGTTAAGTAATTAGTAGTGCCGAACTTACATCATCAGAGAGCTTCATGTTTTTGGTATGTATGCGAACGACTTCAAGTCGCCCGATCTCATCTGGAACACCTATATCGATTTCTCTGTCAAATCTACCAAACCTTCTCAATGCTGGGTCAATGCTATTTGGACGATTAGTGGCGCCCATAACAATAACATGAGCACGAGATTTTAATCCATCCATTAGAGTTAAAAGTTGTGAAACTATCCTTCTTTCGACTTCACCGTTTGTCTTGTCCCGCTTGGGTGCAATAGAATCAATTTCATCCATAAAGATGATGGACGGTGCATTCTTTTCGGCTTCCTGAAATGCTTTCCGAAGATTGCTTTCACTCTCTCCAGCCATTTTGGACATAATCTCCGGACCATTAATACAAATAAAGAAGGCTCCGGTTTCATTAGCAACAGCTCTTGCTATTAAGGTCTTTCCAGAACCCGGGGGTCCATATAGCAAAATTCCTTTAGGTGGTTTCACACCGATCGACTTGAAAAGTTGTGGATGCCTTAATGGAAGCTCAACCAATTCACGAATCTGTGCCATTTGCTTCCTAACACCACCCACATCATCATAACCAATTTCGTCAAGCCTGTCTTCATCCTCTCTTTTCACAGGTTCCCCTTCGCAGAAGATCTCGGTGTCTGGAGCAACCACACAATACTCCCCAGGATCAGTTTCAATCACCTTAAACTCTACACTTCTCATCCCTCCCCGCACAATAAATAGATCTCCCTTTCTGACGGGACGATAAGCCTCCAAGAAATAGGCTGTAAATTATATGCATTAAAACAGTTAGTTAGACTTGTGGAAAGACAAACACACTGACACCATTAGGAAAAATGCACTCAAAATATAGCATAGCTAACAAAAACAAGTGAAAAGTGAGTAATGAAAGAAAGGTGGGAAACAAAACTCACGTTTCAAGAAAACGTCAAAGAGATTGCCAGTGATACCCTGAATGGTATCATCAATAGGAAGAATGTGGACACGTGTCCCATACTTGACATCAGAACACTGGTGCACAGAAACAACATCTCCAAGTCGAACCCTCAAATTCGACCTCACAACTTTGTTCATCCTAATCCTAGCCTCCTCACAGGTATCCTCACCAACAGCTATACAAATAGTATCCTTCCTTTTCTTTCCCTTGATGAGTAAGGTGTCACCTCTGAAAAGCCCCAACTTTTCCATAGTTTGTGGGTGCATCACAACAACAGAGTTGTCATCGTTAAGCGCTTCATCCACAACAAGCCTGTTTGCTGACTTCTTGCGTTCCAGAATCGCGGTGGAAAAGTCCTTCTTCACTGATTCAGGTTCAGACATTCTTGGAATTCTTCAAGATCAAAAGAAGAAAGCGCAGAAAAAACCAACCTTGACTCACTACTTGTTTGTTTTGATGAAACAAAAGATACGAGGTTATTTCAATATTTATAGATGTTAGTTTAAGTTCTGTTTCTAAATTTATGGAGTATATCTTTTTATTTATCAGATAAAAATCTGTGTAATCTTTTATCAATATCTTTTTATTTATCAGATAAATCTGTGTAATCTTTTAAATCTGTGTATTTTTTTTTACTGATTTTTATCTTTTATTGTTTTTTGAACAAATATATATATATTTTTTTTGGAATAAATCTTCTATTGTTAAATATTTTAATATTTACATTTAGGCTAGGTTTTTTTTTTTTACCAAATATTTAGGCGCTAAGTAATTATCTTGTTTTTAAATTATGATTAAATTATATTTTTATTGACAAAATTGTCCTTTATCTTGATTTTAGATTATAATTTATTAAAAAAGTTATGATGTTATCTTTGTAAATATTATACTTAAATTTTATTTTTTAATGGCAAAATTGTCCCTTATATTTATTTTAATTTTTTTTAAGGAAATATTTATTTTAAATTATTAGTTTATTTTATTGTGAAAATTTTGGGGCAAAAATATTCTTTTGTGTTTTCTTTTAACGACAAAAGTATCCATTATATTTTATTGTGATAATTTTATATAGTGATTCCAAGGTAACACATTATAAATTATCAGCTAATCATTAACTACGTGCATTAAAAAAATATACCCAACTTATAATTCTAACAAAATCTCAAATTATGATCTCTATCAGGTGGAGACGGAGGAAGTCCATCTAAGTGCAACGATCATTTCCATAGCAACTCAGAAAGAGTGGTGGCGTTGTCCACTAGGTGGTATGATGAAGGGTCTAGGCGTGGAAGAATAATTTAGAATCAAGGCGCGAAACAGGAGGAGTGTGACTGCGAAAGTGGGTCTAACTCAACCTTACAAAAGTGAGGACTGCCACTTGCTTATAAACACACATTCAGATAATCTTGCAACCGATGTGAGACTTCTTAACACATCCCTAACCCAACGAATCGTAGAGAGGCTCTGATACCATTTTAGAATTAAGTTTTTGGGTCTAACTCAACCTTACAAAACTGAGTTGTAAAGTGAAGAGTGTCACTTACTTATAAACACACATTCAGACCATCTCACAACCGATGTGAGACTTCTTAACAGTTAACACGAATATTCAAGTGTGACATAGTAAACATCACGTCATAAATATATATATCAATATATGTCGCATCATAAAAGAATCCAAAAATATGTCCGTGAACATATAACCCAGTTGGTAGAAATATTACATGCGATATGTCGGAACTGAGATTCGAACTATGGTACACTCCCTTATTCGCATATTGCTTACCATAACTCTATCCAATGTTTCAATTTTGAGATACCAGAAACTTGAACAAGCTCACATTGCAGAATGTTTATAGCACTGTTGGTAGGAGAATGCCCAAAGTTACATGAAATGAATTATCATAGCTCCAATGTTTGAGATGCCATAAACTTGAACAAGCTCACATTGCAAAATGACTTTAGCTTTGTTAGTAGGAGAATATTGCTCCGAACCGACTCATAGAGTCATAGTTCAAATTAGTTTTAATCAAATCAAATACAAAGTTTTGTTTGTGCATTATTTGATAACAATGATGTATGATTTACTTCAAAATCTACAATGCACAATTTATGAGATGGTATAAGCAGGAATATCAAGAACTAGAAAATAACTTAGATAAAAACAATTGTATTCCATTCACCCTTGCAATGTACACAATCAAACATCATTATTATGTATACAATATCATTGTGATTTATGTTTTGAGTCCATCATATGGACGAGACATAATCTCCTCCTCTTGTCCTTACTGCTAGTTTCCCTTGCATCCAATCTCTTAACATCTGAAGTGCTGCTTTTGGTTGATCCATAGGAACCATGTGACCAGCCTCTTTAACCTATTATTCCAAACAAATACAGTTAAACACAAGTGAATCAACAAACTATGATGCACTAACACAGACATGAACATATTTAAGTGAATCAACTTGTAATAGTTAGAGATAATGAAATATTTAAATGTAACTAATGTGCCAGTGTCAGACACGAGATATGCCTTTGATGTGAAGTGACAGTGTTTGCATAGATCGATAGTCTAATACGCGCATTAATACATCCTAAACACAAACCTTGAGGAAAGCCAGAGGTCCATGGCTTTTTAGAATTCCTGCTTCTTCACTGTCAACCAAATAAGGGGTGGCAGGAGATGCTGTAAATTCTTTTTGACCTGACCACTTCATGGCATCAACCCACCTTGAATTCCCTATCAAATGAGGAGCACATTTATAAGTCTAATAAACAAATTATATGGTATTTTTTTACACAAGAAATTTTGGTTCCACATTAACTGAGCTCTAGTTAAGGACGACTCCTTTGGGAGAATCAAGGTTCAATTCCTGACCGGAACAATCTTTGGCCGGATTTTAGTTAACTACCGGCCGAACCAGTGACTTCAGACTAAAATAATGAACTTACCGAGCCAATTGCATATGAGATCTTCTTCTCCAGCATACACAAGCAATTTGATTCCATCCTCAAGAAGAGCAGGAATACCAACTTCTAGATTTTTCATCCAATCCTGCAACATGGCATTGTATACTGTGCTACTACAAGAAACAAATTCCAAGTCCTCAACACCTAAAGCTTCCCTTACTGTCTTTGTGTTCAAGAATGTATCCGCCTTGGAGAAGTCATAACAGAGACTTCCCACACATTTCTTTCTGATGTCGTAGTACTGCATATCGAATAGCATAATGCATTAGTGAACTCAAACTTCATGATTTTCATACCTTTGATCATATACTTTTAGAGTTTTTCTTTTCTGATATCATACATTAATGTCGCCGGCGATGTCCATGATCTGATCGAATATTTCAGTGCAAATACGTCTTGAAGTCATGCATGCGGCGCCGCCTTTAGTGCCTAACAAATCAAATAAAAATTATGAGTGTCAATGAGGAAAAATAACAAGTAACTTGCACAACAAATTTGTAAAAATTTCTATTTATGACTGATAAGGAAAACTTGTTGATATTGTCATGTTCATACCACAAGCTTCTATGGCCTTTTGACATGGTGGGAGCAACTTGTTGATATTGTCATGTTCTTCCTTATTAATTAGTCCATTGTCTAATGCAAAATCTGTATATGCCTTGTATTGAATTTCAGGATTGGTTAATCCATTCCCAATAGCAAATCCCTGTTTATTATAAAGGTTTACCAATTAGTATACATTACATAGATATAATCTACATTATATGACAATGTAATAATAATATTAATACCTTAAGATTTATATGAATTCCTTCTTTTGCCTTGTTTCCTTGGTGAACTCTGGATGCAAAAGCTGGAATGTAATGACCAGCATATGATTCTCCAGTAATATAAAAATCATTCTTAGTGAATTGAGGGTGCTCCTTGAAAAATGCCTGTCATTGTAAAATTTAGTATTACAAACTATGTGAAATTTAGATATATGTGAATCAAGATTAATCAACTAATACAAGTGATTAATTCAATTAATAAAGTATTCATTTAAAATATTATTATGAGAGATTATTTTCTTTAATCACTGAATTAATCAAATTACCTGCAAGAAGTCATACAAATCATTGCTAACGCCATTTTCGTCATGGCGAACATCACTATCATCAGTGGTATAGCTAAAACCTGTTCCTGTGGGTTGGTCTACAAATATAATATTTGATGCCTACAAAAGAGAAAAAGAGTGTTGTAAATATCGAGTTTGATCCATATGATACATAAAACAAGTATGTTGCAAGATGATCATATAAGAGTGTTATAAATTCTGAGATATCGAGTTTGATTCCTACTGATTAAAAAATAATGATCATATATGAGTGAGGATTAATAGGTACCATGTCCCATCCATATTGATTCCAAACAAGGGACAATTTGTTCTCCTTAGAAAACTGAAAAGGACCATTTTCATAAAACAAAGCAATTTCACTGCTACATCCTGGACCTCCGGTTAACCATATGACAACCGGATCATCCTTATTGTTTCGAGATTCAAAGAAGAAATAGAACATTCTGCAATTGACACAACAAATCATTCAAGTGAAACATGTCTATGCACAATTGCACAGCCTATTATGAACAAAACATAACTAAAATGGAAAAAAAAAAAAAAGTACTAAAACATTTACCTTGCAGCTTTGGAATGAGGAAGACGATAATACCCTGCATGATGACCAAGTTCTTCAACAGAAGGATCAGAGTCAACAAAACCAGGAAAAGTGAACTTCTTCTCAACAATATTTCCATGAACAAAATGAGGATCATTCTCTGGTGTGTTAATGGAATGTTTTGGAAAAAGATTAAGCCCTCTTATGAGATTTTCTGCTTGCAATTTTGGGTAGGATCTTGTTGAAGAAAGGAGAATGTCATTGTTTGTGGAACAAGTTGTTGGAGATGAGAATGAAGGTGAAATGAACATGATAAGGAAGAACAACATTATTAAAAGAGAGAGACACATTTTGAGGAACCTTAAGGATGATGCCATGTTGTTTTTGTTGATAGAATGGAAGTTGTGGCTATGTATTTATATTGTGCTTAATCTAACGTATACATAATTGATTTGGCTTCAATAATTAACGGAAAAGTTGAGTTGAGTATGAAACGGTTAACAGTTTCCAACAATTTTCAGGTTGCTTGTCTTTTAAAATCAGCATACATCCAATAATTGAATTGTTTTTTGAGACTTGTGTTCACTTGTTATTGACTGATGTATATTTATACACAGTTTAACCGGTAAAATTATTTTACATATATATCTAATAATATGTTGCCGTATCATTTAATATGTGTCAATATATTATTGCATCGCATGTTATGTATTCATGAAGCTAGTAAATGTAAAGTGTACCTTGTACGATGTGAAAGGGAATCGAGACTGGATATAGAAGTATAAGATACCCAGATGTTAGTAGTAAATCTAGATGCGACAATCTCACCAAGTAATTTAACGAAGTGTATTTTTGCAATAAGTTTAATAGATTATATAAAAAAAAACAAAAATTTAATATGTTATGTACAAAAAAAAATTAGTTTTTTAAATATATAACAATAATTAGTTTTATTGAAAAAAATAAGAATAATTGATAATGAGTATAATTGACAAACTATACCCTTAAAATATCAAAAAGACAATTAAATAGGAACGTTAAATTCAATGTTAAAAGACACTTAAAAAAACGGAGGGAGTAATTAGTAAGAAATTTGTTTGTAAGAAAGAAAAAAAATAATATTATGTGAACATTTAACCGAGTCATCTTCAAACTTTTGATTGACACAGTTGACCTGTTGTGAACTATTCAAACATATTGCTTTGACCTTCTTTTTCTACTAATAAACAAAAATAAATATTAGCATATAAGATGTTTGATTCGTCTCATGAGTATTGTCAAAATATCAAATTTTTATAATTTTTACTATTATACAATTAAAAATATTAATCGTCAAAGTTATGAATCGGCATGCGTAAAACAGTCAACATATCAATCAAATTGGGACGGAGGGAGTATAAGCAAAAAATTAAAAAGCATTCCCTTTAAGAAAGTAGGTAAAATGTATTTAATGATTAAAAAAAATTATTCCATTTCCACTTTTATCCTTCCTTTTGTTTAAAAATAAAGTACTCTCTCCGTCCCTAATTATAAGATTTTGTTTGACAAAAATATATTATTTATTTATCTTGCTTTGACCGTATTTTTTAATAATATATAAATGTAAATATTAGCATATAAGATCTTGTTCAATTTGTTTTGATGAGTATTTTCAAAATATTAAGTTTTTATAATTTTAACTAATAGACAATTAAAGATATTAGTGATAAAAATATGCATTGACGTACGTGTAGTGGTCAAATAAGTCTTATAATTAGAGACGGATGAGTAATTAACTGCACACACATCATCTACCTTTTTAGTAAAATTACGATGAAGGATATAAATCATGTAACGTGGTTAAACCTACTAAGCATAAATTCAATGCAATATATGTCTGAGAGTGGCCTTCAAAGTACGGTAATCATTATATTATATATACTTAACATAACATATTAGCACTAAATATTCAATGCAAGTTAAAGTAAAATGAACAAGTACATGTCCCTGAGACACAAAGAAAGCAGCAACCAAATTTGAGTCATAATTTTCAACAATAATAGTGAAGCAATGTTTTTGAGCTTCCTCAGGCAAAACTGCTGCAGAACAAGTAATAAAACATGTTCAAATTAAGCCAATCCTCTTTTATCTAGCTAGCCAACCACTTAACGCCTAAATAAACTAATGGCTTAAATGCAGTTTTGCCCCCCCTGTTTTGATTAAATCGGAATTTTACCCCCCCTGTTTTAAAACGCGGACTTTTACCCCCCTTGTTTTATAATTTGTTGGATTTTGCCCCCCCTAAAATTCTGCTTTTGAGTCACAACTTTAAAGCTTCGCACACAACTCAATTTTGATCAATAATTTACCAAAAGGATACCGAAATGACCGTAATCGAGTTATCTTTCCACATAATCAAACCCCACTGAATTTGGAGTTACAAAGAGAGATTAATTACCGTTTTAGTGAAGGTATGTCCCCCAAAATTCTGCAAAAAATCTGCTTTCGAGTCACAACTTCAAAGCTTCGCATACAACTCAATTTGGATCCATAATTCACCAAACGGCTACTAAAATAACCGTAATCGAGTTATCTTTCCACATAATCAAACCCCACTGAATTTGGAGTTACAAAGAGAGATTAATTACCGTTTTAGTGAAGGTATGTCCCCAAAATTCTGCAAAAAATCTGCTTTCGAGTCACAACTTCAAAGCTTCGCATACAACTCAATTTGGATCCATAATTCACCAAATGGCTACCGAAATGACCGTAATCGAGTTAGCTTTCCACAGAATCAAACCCCACTAAATTTGGAGTTACAGAGAGAGATTAATTATCGTTTTAGTGAAGGTCTGTCCAATTACTAATTCTGCAGAAATCTACTTGTGATCTTCAAATTCAACATCGTCTACCGAACACATCGTAACTCCAAATTCGACGAAATTGAAATGCCAACAAGGGTAATTTCGTTAGATTTCCATACATGTAAATAGTATTAAAAAATGAGCTACAGGGTGAGAGGAATGACGAGAATACCAGTAGTAGTTTCATACGATAATTAATTTGAACAGACCTTCACTAAAACAGTAATTAATCTCTCTCTGTAACTCCAAATTTAGTGGAGTTTGATTCTGTGGAAAACTAACTCGATTGCGGTCGTTTCGGTACCAGTTTGGTGAATTATTGATCCAAATTGAGTTCTGTGCGTAGCTTTGAACTTGAGGCTCAGAAGCAGATTTTGTGCAAAATTTTGGTGGGGGGGCAAAATCCAACAAATTATAAAATAGGGGGGGTAAAATTCCGCATTTTAAAATAGGGGGGTAAAATTCCGCATTTTTCAAAATAGGGGGGGTAAAACTGCATTTAAGCCTAAACTAATTTAAACCAAATTTGAAATTCATAAAACGAAATTGTTTTTTTTATTTATTTCTTAGACGCCCAATCGGTCCCCGTATATTTTTTTGGAGACTAATTGGGGACTTACTCTGAGTTTTTCTTGCTCTTTTTATTCGGTAAAAAGACCAGGTCCCAACACAAGTCAATAAATAGTTTTTTTAAAAAAAAAAAAATAATCAACAATATATTTAGTTTTCAATATATTTTTGTCAAAAAAAAAAATTCAATATATTTAATACATAAATTTTCATAAAAAATTATTATCATTATTAAAAAATGCAAGGAATTAACGCTGCTATAATCAAAAGCATAGGATAATACTAAAACGATAAGTGAAGAAAGAAGCCATTGAAGGATCGAACCAAAACAACTTCATCCAAACGAAGCTCTTCACCTAAGGTTGTTAATGTCATGATGATTATGATCACATTCTTCCTTACTCTAAGGTTTTTACTTTTTCTCTCTTTACAAATTTTTCAGCTTTTTAAATTAAATTTATATTGGATTGCGTTTCTTTGCATCATTTTGTATATTTCATATTGAGTCCGTTTGGATCAAATTATTTGAACTTATCCAGTGACATAAGTTTTGTGAGACTGATTGAGAAAATTTATGAAAATAGTTTATGACTATTTTTACAAGTTTTTTTCAACTTATTTTCATAACTTCTCTAATATAGCTTATGAAAATAACTTATATATATATATATATATATATACACAAAAGAAATTTAACTTTATTTTATTTTCTGCTATAAAAGTAGCTTATGCAAGCATTTACATGAGCACTTATCATGATAAACAGTTGTGCTATAAGCTGTATATCCAAACAGGCCCTATATCTCCATATTAATGGAGAATCAACTTCAATGAAAATCGTTGCTGGCCTCCTTTGGTAAGTAGCATTTGTTTGTTATCTTTGTTAAGGCTATACTGCATTTTGAGGAATTTGTGCCATTAGAGCATTGATTAAGGAAATAAAAATGAAAATATTTTGTTTGAAAGTTGTGAAATATGGTGAAGTTAACTTTTTAAAAGTTAAAAAATTGTAGTTTCCAATGTAAAACTACTACTTTTGGCTTCCTTAACAAGTGTTTGAGACTATCAACAATGGTTCAAAGTTTAAACTCCAACTTTTTCACTTCTCAATACTCCACATCATTTTCTCTCTCTTCCACATAACAATTAAAACTAGTATTATTCAACTTTTACTCCTATAAGCATCCACAATGGAGCTCCCCATTGTTTGGTACCTAATCGGGCCTCACGTGTACAAATCACTCATTTATAATTTTTTAATAATAGTATCTAATAAGTACACAATCTCTCCAACCCAACAATTCTTAAAAAGTTTTAAATATGTCTCACCAATAACACATATAACCAATAACTCTACATCATTATAAATGGGTCCCACAAAAAATGATATAGGTACCAAGTCTTATTTTAGAACTAGTACCTATTAGGTACTATTTTGATTTTGCTCCAATGGAAGTACATATTAGGTACTAGTACTTAAAAAAAATAAGAACCACCATTGGAGATGGTCTAATGATTTAGTTTAAACCAAATAT
Source organism: Trifolium pratense (assembly GCF_020283565.1). Taxonomy (NCBI): domain Eukaryota; kingdom Viridiplantae; phylum Streptophyta; class Magnoliopsida; order Fabales; family Fabaceae; genus Trifolium; species Trifolium pratense. The sequence continues at coordinate 54,503,709 of NC_060065.1, read as the reverse complement.
TCTCTCTTCCAACTCACTTTCATATACCCCACATTCTTTATTCTTTATTTATATTATTTAATTTTGTATAATAATTATTATTATTTATATTTTTTTAAATAATGAATATTTTTATTTTTATATATTTAATATTTAAAATTATTATTCTTCCTTAATTTATCAACTAAAAATGACAATAATTTTTTATTATTATTAACTCAATTAAGATACGCAAAAACAACTCGATTACAGTAAAAATTATTATACACAGACTAAGTAATATGATGATCTATTCCAATATGATGCAAGAATGCTTCTTCACAACCTGTATGCACACAGACTAATAATCAACATCTAAAATACAACATGCACAACCACAATCCTCTACAATTCGTCAGAAATATATTTTGGTGATACCATGTAATGGCCTTCAATGAAAGTATACAAATGAGGACCCCCCCATATAACACCTCTTTTGCTTTATTTTCTTTATTGATCTATATTTTTCATGTGTATTCTGGGAGTGGATCCAATGTTACACCGCTTAATATCGTTTTAATAAGTATTTACATTGTATCATATTGCAAAAAAAATGTATTTACATTGTAGGTATATTGCATTGGGGAATAATATTTTGGTTCAAAAGTTGCGATTTTGGCCCCTTAAAAAAATAACAATTTTGCCCCCTAACTTTGCAAAATGTTACAATTTTTGCCCCTTATCTTTAAGAAATAGCAATTTTGGCCCTTTATCTTAAAAAAATTGTAATTTTGACACACGTGACGTCTTCTCAGCAAGTTTACCTAGTTTTTTAAGCATATTTTCAAGACAGTAGAGGCATATAACATGGAAAATGAACGGAAAAAAAGCATAAACAAGATACACATACAACAGTAAAACACTTTTAGGACCCGTTTGATGCGCAGGATATGATAGTGACATGATAGGATATAAAGCAGATAAGAATATGATAGGATATAAGCAGGATAACAATTATCCTATCATGCGTTTGGTGCACACATGATAACTATCGTATCATGTCTTTAATACATATTCTCACATAATAATATGACAAAATATATAACGTACTTAAATGATAATATTATCCTTGTGAAACAATTATTATTTTTATAAATTATTTTGTAATACTTTGAATTTTATAAATAAAAAATATAAATAAGTAATCAAATAACTTTATATAATTTTAAATAAACATCATGAAAAAATAAACAAGTTAAATTTTTTATATGAATCATAATCAAATAAGTAACTCAATTATATATGTTAGATAAGCTACATAAATATATGATATATCTCATATGTAATAATAAAACTACATTGCAACAAAATTATATTTACTTTGTTATAAAATTTAAATTGATATCCATATTTTTCAATTTTTTAATAATTACGTTACTTTAAAATATTGCAATTTTAGTAGAATTTTGATTTTTTAGATTTTGTAAATTATAAAATTACCCTTACGAGAAAATTGTGTATATATTTAAAAATTAATTATTTTATTTTAAATTTAATACCAAATTATTTTATTATTTATATTCTATTATTGTTTATTTTAAAATATATTTTATAGAATAAATCAGCAAATTATTTTCTTATCTTATCCTGTTGATAACCCAACTCAAATTCAGGATAAGAATTTTAACTAGAGAAACAAGATAGAATAAGTTTCAAAATTAATTTATCATATCTTGTTGTCGCACTAAACGCTGAATTGAGACATAATATGCTACAGTTATCCTATCTTGTCTCTTATCTTGCACACCAAACGGACCCTAAAATTTTCTATCTACTCATTACGATGAAAGTAGTAAGCATGAATGACCATGAGTGGATGCTCCAAATCAGTTGTATCTAAAAACTTGTGGGAAATTATACCTGCAGTCAATAAATTATACTTTCACCCTACATAAAATTTAAAATTATAGTTTTACTCCTTTTGTCACTTAAATTTTTACAATCTCAATTCTTACTCTTACTTTAAATTTAAATTCAAAAACAAAAAAAAAAATCTTACCTTAAATTTAATTTTTTTAGATTTAGTGAATTCACCCCCACATGACATTTGTATATGCAAAAAATTTCTGGTTTGAAAATTTTTTCAAAAAACTTAATTAGAGATTTTCGGTTTGTAATTTTTTTCTCATAAAACATAGAAAATAGTTTTCCGATTTATGTTGGGATTTATTGAAAAACTTAAATATAGTAAATGAACCAAATTTTAATATTAAAATTTCATTTAAACCACTTAACTATAATGTACCAGTAGCGCACAACAATATCAAAATTGAAACAAGAAGACCATGCAAGAACCATAAAATCGAAACCAAAAATGAAAATAAGAGTGTATTTTCCTTTTGAATTATTATGTTATAAGTATGAAGTTTCGATAACTGTTTACTGATTATTAATTTGTGTTGGGAACCTGTCGGATATGTTATCCACTTATAACAGTATTTTCTCATACACAAAAGTCAAACGAAATATTGTATAGGTACAGTGTATATAGATGTCACGAGCCGAAATTCAGGAAAAAATTCCTTGAAGAAGGCCAGGCTCAAATTTGAAAGCAAGAAACATTCATCAAAGGACAAAAAAAAAAAACATTAATGATAAAACAAATTTAGGTTTCTCGTAACTTGATTGAGCATTGTTGTTTTCTAGTTGCAAGAAATTATCATCGGACATTCCGTGATGATCTTGATATTCATTCTTTTTTTATAAAGCTTTATTTGACATCCCAATTCTATTTCCGAATGAACTTTAAAAAGTAGAAATTTACATATGAGATTGGAGAGAGTATGCATTTTAGGTTAGGTATCTTTTTCTTTTTCTTTTTTTAACCCTTAGATTTTTCGGGGAAATGAACTCTAGTAATTTAGAGTTCGACCGTGAGATAAATAAAGTTTGTTTAAGAAATTGTTCAATCCACGAATCAAATTTGGATTCCTCAAACAATTCATTCTTTAATGAAACTCATTAACTACTTGAGTTCAATGTTTTGGTAAATCCTTATCTCTTCAACCATATAGCCAGAAAGTTTGTTAGTTTTAGTGTATTTTAATTTTAATGTGGTTTATAAAAAGAAAATGATAGATAAGACTAAGGCGAGAGATAATAATACGAGATAACCCATTTGGGGTTGGTCTAGTGGTGTTGGTTTGGGTCATTGGAGTATGCTCCTCTCAAGGTCTCAGGTTCGATTTCCCCTGATGTCAATTTCGGTGAGCTAAGTTCATACAGAGCAAAAAAACTTTGGCTTTAAATGGACCCCCGCAAGTGGGCGGTGAGATTAGTTCCCTTGAATTAGTCGGTCCTAAGGTCGGATACCAAGTTTAAAAAAAAATACAAGAGAGATAGATTCAAATTCAATCTCCTAGAAGTTATTTTTTTTCCTTTGTTGACGCCGAATAACTTAGGACTTAGGGGTGCGTCTTAATTCTTAAGTTTGGCGAGTCCAATTTTCTGCTTCAATTGGCAACTATGACTTTATTTAGCTATTATAGCTAGTATTAGTATAGTGGCTTCTTCATCCAATCTTTTGACATTTTATCTTCTTGTATTTTGTCGATTATTATAATTGAATTGGTACAAGTTGTTGTTAGATTAGATATAGGTTATTGAAGACATATTTGAACTGAATTATTTTTTAACTTATAGAAAATAACTTATACAAATAAGTTAAGAAAGAAAATAAGCTTATGTGTGCGTGTGTACGTCGAATTTCGCACAAATATTTTCGTCATATATATATATAGCAACGCTGTTTTAAAAAAGTGTGTAAAAAAAACATACCTTAGTCGAATTTTGCAATTTGTTCCAATTTTCAGAATAGTATGCTCAATTTGTATTCTATCTAATCTAAGTATAATAACTCCAAGTCGGGTACGATTTTATTTTGGGAACTCTATATAAGGATATGCAATAACATGGCAAAGTAACACAAAAACTATACTAACTGTCTCTATTCTAATCACAATGGCTTCCATGTCAAACCTTATGTTTCTATCTTCCATTTTCCTTTTCAACATCATAAGCATTCCTTTCCTCGCAAACGCTCTATCATCATGCAATGGACCGTGCAAAACTCTTGATGATTGTTCTGGTCAACTCATTTGCATCAATGGTAAATGCAATGATGACCCTGACGTTGGGACCCGCATCTGTAGCGGAACCAATCCACCTCCATCACCACCAAGCGGTGGTGGTGGCACCTGCCAACCCTCCGGAACACTAAAATGTAGCGGAAAATCATACACTCAATACAAGTGTTCCCCACCAGTTTCATCATCCACACCAGCATCACTCACGTTGAATGATTTTAGCGAAGGTAATGCATTTTTTATTTATTATATATATAGTGATTCTAAAGTGACACATATAACGGATTATCAACTAATCATAACTAGTTTGTAATTACGTTAAAAATATTCAACTAATTCTAATAAATTTCAAACTATTTATATTAGGTGGAGACGGAGGTGGTCCTTCTGAGTGCGACGGTAAATACCATAGCAACTCAGAAAGAGTGGTGGCGTTGTCCACAGGGTGGTACAGTGGAGGTACAAGATGTGGAAAATTGATTAGAATCACAGCAAAGAACGGGAAGAGTGTGACTGCGAAAGTGGTGGACGAGTGTGATTCGGTGAATGGTTGTGATGCGGAGCATGCGGGTCAGCCACCTTGTCGTAACAATATTGTGGATGGATCTGTGTCTGTGTGGAATGCATTGGGGTTGAATACAGATGACGGCGTAGTACCGGTCACATGGTCTATGGCTTGAATGAATGGAGCTTCAAGTATTTGCAACATATAATGAATAATTAATATAAATAACAATAAGCTTAATTTGCATAAGGTTGTAACTTGCTCGTGTTGTTTCTTCCTTTAGTTGATCCTTTGTTTTTCTATTAATGTACGTAACTTGTAATAAGTGCTATATAGAGAATGCTTATTCATGAGCATTTTTATATCTTATCTTTAAGTAATAAAGCAATCGTTTGTTTCAATTTTGCATTACAAAAATTATCTTTCAATTTGGTTTTATTGATATCTGAGGGCTATTTTTATTTGGTCAAATAGTTTAATAGTTAAAAATTCACCTTTTGAGATGAATAAGTAGAAAATCCCGAGTTGAACCTCTACCCTATATATAAAAGTTACGATATCCATATCAATTGAGTTATAATCACAGAGATTATATATGAGGGTGTTTTTTAGACAAATCGGGAGGATAGAAATGTGGGAGAAAAGTTTATATATTTTAATAATTGTTTTGTTTAAGTTTTTGGAAGGGGAGATGTAAACAAAAACTCTCAAAATGTATTTGAATGGCCGCGTATTTGAAAATTTTAATTCAAATTTTTGGAAATTTAAATGTTTCAATTGAATTTCCATTTTGTTTTTTTTTACAAAATCAATTGAATTTCCGTTATTCATATATATTTTTTGTTTATATAGATTAATTAAGGCTTAATTAGTAAAATGATACCTTAAAGATATTTTTTTGTTTCAAATTGGTCCCTTAAAGAAAAAAAGATCTGAATAACGGAGATGTCTTTAAGGACCTATTCAGACCTTTTTTTCTTTAAGGGACCTATTCGGACCTTTTTTTTCTTTAAGGGACTAATATGAAATCAAAAAAGTCTTTAAAAGACCATTTTACTAATTAAGTCATTAATTAATAAAGTTTTTCTACATGTTCTGTGAACATAGCTCAGTTGGTAGGGATGTTATAATTTTTATGCAATATGTAATTAAGACCGTGGTTTAAACTCTGGTACTCTCATTTATTCACATTGCCTTCCAATAAGGGGCCTATTTGAGGTAAACTCTCGTTGAAGACGCCTTATTTCTTATATTTGCATATGATTGAATTTTTTTTGAAGAAGCTAAATTAGCCCACCCAAATTGGCACCGGAGAATCGAACTTCAGACCTCAAGAGGAGCACACTCCCAGGTCCCAAGCCAATACCAATGCACCAACTCAAGTGGGTTTGCACATGATTGAATTAAAATCTATTAATTATTTTTTAATCTTTTTCATATATTTCTTTTTTATACAAAGAGAAACAAGGAACAACAAGATAAAAGAAAGAAGAAACAATAACTCTCCGCTATTTTTTGCGCTGGATTATTACTATCTTCGAGTTTGTCAATAGTTTTGCATGCCACACACTTTTGAGAGTTTCATTTACCACCTACTATTTCTCACCATCCGTTAATGGACGATATTTTTTCTTAAGTAGCAGATGAGAAAAATTATGATACACAAAAAACTCGTAGAAGGGCAAAAAAAATATCTTCACACTTTTTTCTAGTGGACTTGGACTTGTAACACATATTAAATTGACAATCTTTAATGACATCTTCTAACCCAAAAATATTTATTGTTTTGCTGTGAAACTTTGCAACGATATTCTTAGAGTTAAGTTCAAAATCTATTCTCCAATTGCAGCTTTTAAACCCACTTCAATGCATGAAGCCCAACAGCTTCATCGGTGTCCACATCAAAGAACGGGGAAAACCATTCAGTTTCTGTAAAAACAAAACTCCCTTGATAGTCCCAGATACAAACATCAATCGATGTCCTATACGCCTTATAGAAAAAGAGGCATCAACGTTACATTTTTTTTTTTACAATAAAGCCAATGAGAATCGAACATAAAACATCATACATACTACCTAGATTATTCACCACTAGACTAAACCTAATGGTTTTCAACATATCACTTATATTTGTCTATATCACTTATATTTGTCTAAATATGGTTTAGACCATACCGAAATCAGCATGTTGTTGTTCTTGTGGTACATTCAACTCCATGATATGTTGTTCTTGTGGTACATTCAACGCCATACTTTATTACATGTCTCTATAATTTAATATAATTTTTTTATTCAATTTTAAAAGACTCCAATAAGATAGTCAAACTTGCAATTTGTTCCAAATTTCAAAATAGGATGCTCAACTTGTACTCTAGCTCGGTATAATAACTCCATGATGGGTACAATAAATGGAGATTTTAACTCTATATAAGGATATGCAATTGCCCTGTATATGCCAAAGTAACACTTCAAGCATACAAAAATTATCCACTCTCTTTAGTATCTCAATATGGCTCACATATCAAATCTTATTTTTCTAGCTTCCATTTTCCTTTTCAACATTATTCTAAGCATTCCATTCCTCACAAACGCTCAATCCTCATGCAATGGACCGTGCAAAACTCTTGATGATTGTTCTGGTCAACTCATTTGCATCAATGGTAAATGCAACGATGACCCTGACATTGGGACCCACATTTGCGGTGGGACACCATCGCCACCAAGTGGCGGGGGTGGCAACTGTCAATCCTCCGGCACACTAATCTGCGAGGGAAAATCACACCCTCAATATAAGTGTTCTCCACCAATTTTGTCCTCCACACAAGCATTACTCACGTTCAACGATTTCAGTGAAGGTACGAATATCATTTTATATATTTATTTTAAGGTAACAAACATAGCCAATTATCGACTAATCATAACTATCTTAAAAAAAATAAAAATTACTTCTAACAAATCTCAAACTTATATCTTTATTAGGCGGAGACGGAGGAGGTCCGTCAGAGTGCGACAATCAATACCATGATAACTCAGAAAGAGTGGTGGCATTGTCCACCGGGTGGTACAACGGAGGTTCAAGATGTGGAAGAATGATTAGAATCACGGCGAGGAATGGGAGGAGTGTGACTGCGAAAGTGGTGGACGAGTGTGATTCGGTGAATGGTTGTGATAAGGAGCACGCGGGTCAGCCACCTTGTCTCAACAATATTGTGGATGGATCAGTTGCTGTGTGGAATGCCTTGGGGTTGAATACAGATGTGGGTGTAGAACAAGTTACATGGTCTATGGCTTGAATTAATGAAGCTTCAAGTATATGCAATATGTAGTGGCTAGCTAATTAATAAATAAGAATAAGCTTAATTTGCATAAGGTTATAGCTTCGTGTTGCTATATAGATAGATGATGAGAATGCTTATTCATTAGCATTCGTGACCGTATATAGAAAAAAATGTATTCCATAAATTTGGATTATATACGTATTTAAATTATATAATCTAATATATAATAATATAAACCGAAAGAAACATCGATTCATAGGTTTTTTAACAAAAAATTTGAATCGGTGATTCGAATTCTATAATAATGTGATGTGTATTTTCATCCATTGATTATATAATCCAAACCAATTTTTTACGGTAAAATAAAGGTTATGTTTATACTTTATATTTGAACCAGCATTTTATCAAAACATCACAAATTATTCAGAAAATCATAACACAAAAAAATAATGTTATAACAAAAAAGTTGAAAGGATTTAGTTTAGGGTCCGTTTGGTATAGATGATTTAGAGAAAAGAGAAATAGGAGAGAGGGAAATAGAGTAGAAATAGGCAATTTCTTCTGTTTGGTTTAGGAAAGAAATTTAAAAGAGAGAAAACTTCTTGTGAAACCCACTGCTTTTTTTATTCTCCATCCTTGGGAAGAAACTCAAAAAGTTGGCTTATTTTCATTCTATTTCCATTATTACCCCTCATTTTGTCTCATTGTTCAATGTGTCATTGCACCATTTTCATCCCAAACCCATTTTTCATAAGTTAAAGGCATTTTTGTCTTTTAAAAAATAAACATATTTTTCTCTCATCTATTTCCCTTATCTTTCTCTTAAATCAAACAATACATCAAATCTCTCTTCTCTCACTCTCTTTCGCCTATTTATCTCTTCTCAACTTCTCTTCTAAACCAAAGACACCAAGAGCATGTTTAATCACTATACTGCCAGCCAACTGGTGTCACTCACCCAGTTCCACCAGTGAATGGATTCTCTCAATTTTTCTCAATTTTCATATCATCAATCAACTTTTCTTCATTTATTTTAAATATAAATATTGTTCTACATTTATAATCTAATGGTCTAAAAGACAACATTATTTCCTCAATTTGATTTTCAAATTGAGAGAATCCTCTCTCGTTCCACGGACAAGAGCTAGGAGCGGGGCCTGAAACCAAATACTGTAGAAACCTAATACTTTCTCCGTCCTAAAATAAATGACCTAATTTTGACTTGGTGTACTATTCATATGATCTCCTTTCACTTTATTTTTCTACTAATATATACATGCAAATATTATCATATGAGATGTTGTTTGATTTGTCTCGATGAGTATTTTCAAAATATACAACTTTTATAATTTTTAATAATACACAACTAAAGATATTAACGATTAAAAATATGCATTGACAAACGTAACTATGGTTAAACAAGTCATTTATTTTTGGACAGAAGGAGGAGTATGATTTATGTATTGATGTGATGTACTATCTCCTTCTCTGCAATTTAGATACAAGTAAAAGTTAATTTTTTATGTATTTATTAAAAAAATATATCTAGTGTATAGTATATATATTTCATTTTTTAATGAATTTAAAAATTAATTTTTATTTACATATGAGACTAGAGAGTACTACTTTTTTTTGACATTTTATTTGGAATTGTTCCTTCCTTCTGTAATTTTAAAACTATCAATTTTCTTTCTGTTTTAATTAATTGATTATTTTATTTTTTTGGTACAACAATTGATAATTTTATTGATTATGAAAAAAATTGATTTTGAAGGGACGTTCATTCATGCATATAATTTAAGTAGTGTAGCTTACGTTAAATCATTTTTGGCATATTTAATGCGGATTGCGTGCAACATCATCTATGAAATTGCCTTAAAATAGAAATCTCAAATGTAGTTTAAGCAATCAATACAATGGTGATTTGATGGATATCAGCTTATTTTTACCAGCAGGCAGGTTAGTTTTTTTATAAGCAATATTAATCGTTATTATTATAATGTTAGTTTTTTCCCACTTGTCAGGACTTGAACCATGAACCTCATACTTCTTAATTGTTAACTCAATTAGTTTAATCAGTTGAACTACACGTCTCACCTCATACTAGCCCCATACTAACAGGTTAGTGATTCCGGCCAGTTTTACTTTGTGCTACCTCTGCATTTATTAAATAAATACTGAGTTTATGAAGTATATGAAATTTAATTAAATATTTTTAATATATCTAAAAAGTAAATATTTTCTTATATTAATAACGGAATAATGAATATGAAACTTTACAATTCCAAGATTGTTTAGATATCTTACATGGTGTAGACTCTCACTCCCATCCATCCCAGTTGTCTCACTGTGAGGGATTGTGATTGATGAGTGATAGATGGAATAATGAGTGGCGAACAGGCTTTGTGGAGTAAGGAATTTAGTGTGATGAGCTTTTGTATTTATTGGTAAATGGAAATTTACTGCATGTTTAAGCAAAAGATATGCTGAAACAAGATGTGTCTGTTTGGTTGAAATTGAAACCCCCAAAACAAAAGTAGCATACTGTTTCCTTCTTTTCCACTGAAAACAACAGCGTACAATCTACAGGCTGACGTAGTCTCCAGTTCTTGCCGAGTACGCCCAAGGCCCAGGGACGGACTGAAGGGGGGGCAAGCAGGGGCTTCAACCCCCCCTCCCACATGCATATAGTTGCTAATGACACCTCTTAAATAAATTATTGTGATTTTATTTAATAATTTTGAGTTAAATATATTTTTAGTATAAAATTATGAGTTTTTTAGTTTTGTCCTTCAAAAAATTTACTTTTAGTCCATATTTGTATTTTATAGGAACTATTTTGAGGACTAAAAGTATCAATTTTTTGTAAGAATATTTCAAAATGGAGACTATTCTTACCAAACTGCAATATTTTAAAGGATATTTTAAGTTAAAATTTAATAGGACTAAACATAAAAACTCGTTATTTTATAAGGATAAAAAATATATTTAACTCTATTATTTATTGTTAAAAAAAAATTCGGTCCCCCGTGTGATTGATTTCTAGATCCGTCCCTGCCAAGGCCCAACCCAACATCATACAGTATGGAGTAAGTACTGTACTGTATTCACACACACAAGTTTTATTGAATTAAAAATAAATAATGACATGAATATTTGAACAAAAAAAAATAATGACATGAATATTAAATTTGTCCATGTAGACGCTGATATGTATTAGTGACAATGTCACATCAATAAAATTAACATTAAAATAGAATGGGGATCAAAACTAAAAAAAAAATTAAAATTGGGGGACTAAAAAGTTGGTTTTTAAAATTGGGGGACCAAAACTTCATTTTTTTTGAAAATAGGGGGATCAAAAATGCATTTAAGCCTAATAAAAAATATGATAAATGACCTATAATATAATTTTGCCATACTAATATATTTAATAATTTTGTTAAAAAAAACTAATGTATTTAATTTATAAATATATACCGTACATAAATACATTAATAATTAAATAAACTTTTAAAACAAAAATTTAACATATACTCCTATAAGGGCTTTTTTGTTTAAGAAAATGTTAATTAGGATTTAGGGAAACTAGTTTTTTTTTTTGGTTTGACGCAATTGATGGAACTAGTTAAGAATTTGATGTGTCCAGATAGAACTAGTTAATTAGTGATAGGATATGTTGCCTCGGTACGCGGTACGACATTTTTAGACAATTTCCTGTCAGTCACGGTGTGCTTTAATCTTCTGGCTGTGTTGCGTTTTCGATTTTGAAGAGTTGTCTGGATTGTTGTTGCTTGTAGGTTTGTTCTGGTTGTTGTCAGTCTGTTCTGCGCTTTGTTTTCACCATGGAAGCAAATCTAGAGAACCTTAATCTAGGTGAAGAGGAGGTTTTGAATTTCGAGTTGGAGGAGAATGATACTGAACAAGATGATGTTACCTTATGTTTAGTAGGTCGGTTTGTCCATGACCGTCCTATTAGGTTCAACATCATGAAGGTGCGATTGGCTGAGGTATGGAGGCCGGTGGAGGGTATGTCAATAAAGGAAGCTTCACAAGGTCTGTATTTGTTCAAATTCTTTCATCCACTGGATATTGAAGCGGTAATCAAGGGTGGACCTTGGACTTTTGACAACTTCACACTGATTGTTGAAAGGTTGAAGGTAGGAGTTGCATTATATGATATTTCGTTACTTCATGTCAACTTTTGGGTGCAAATCCATAATGTTCCAGTAGGAATGATGATTGAGAAGGTAGGGAAAGGTTTGGCAAGCTATATTGGAGAATTTTTGGAGTATGATAAAAATAATAATACGAGCTTCTGGCGACAGTATATGAGGGTGAAAGTTCGGGTAGATGTTAGAAAACCATTAAAGATCGAGAAGAAGATTGCCGTGAATGGTTGTGAGGGGAGTGTCGTGAAATTCAAATATGAAAAACTCGGACTCTTTTGCTTTGTGTGTGGTATTCTTGGCCACTCAGAAGATAAGTGTGATGTTAGATATGCCATGGAGAGGGATGATGGAAGGCGTATTTGGTCGAACGAAATTAGAGCAGAGGTCCGTCGTCCAGGTGGTCGTATGGACTCGCGATGGTTGCGTGAAGAAGGGAGAGGTAGGGCTGATACGTTTGCTGGGAGCCAATCAAGGGGAAATGCAACAAATTCTTCGCATTCTTCCCAATCTAATTCGGAACGCCCAAGTGCACATGCTACAGAGAGGGAAAGTGAACCAGGTGTCAACTCTGTGGTGCTTCATGTTCACAATGACATAATATCTACCCCATCAATGGTAGCTAATAGACGAAATTCAGTTGTACCCACTGAACCAGTTGTTATTAGGACTATTGACACATCGCTTTTAGCCCCCTCATCTAGTTCCCCTCTGAGAGAAAGTAGACAGGATACACCATTGTTAACTGAAGTGGCTCATTCTGAGCAGATGGAAATTCATATAGAGAAAAAACGCAGACGTGCTGAAGTGATAACTCTAGCAGCGACAGAGGAGCAACTTAACCAGCATTTTTTATCGGCAGGTCCTGGCAGTTCCCAGGACTGCCGGGACTCATGATTATTCTTAGTTGGAATTGCCGGGGCTTGGGCGGCCCGAGTGCAATTCCTAATTTGCGGAAGCTTGCCCGAGAGCATAAGCCGGATATTTTATTCTTGTCTGAAACATTATCTCATGCTAGACACCTTGAACCTATTCGGGTCATGTTAGGTTACGATTCTTGTCTGGCTATTGATGTGGAAGGGCAGAGTGGAGGCCTGGCGGTGTTCTGGAAGGATAATAGTAAATGTAGAGTCTTGAACTATACAAGAAATTTTATTAATATGTTAGTGGAGGATGAGCAGAAGGGGGAGTGGAGGTTAACATGCTATTACGGATATCCGGAGCGTAGTAGACGGAGACATGCATGGAATCTCTTGCGAGAGTTAGTTAATATGTCCCCTGTTCCCTGGTGTATAATTGGTGATTTTAATGATCTACTTTCACAAGAGGATAAAAAGGGCATTCACCCACACCCCAATTGGTTGTGTATGGGATTTAGACAAGCGATCAATGACTGCAATTTAATCGATATTCCTCTTGCAGGTCACCCATTTACTTGGATCAAAAGTCGAGGTACACCTCATGTTATTGAAGAACGGTTGGATAGAGCTATGGCTAGTACGAGTTGGCTGCATCTTTTTCCCGACGTGAGACTATCTAACCTCTTGGCCTCACATTCGGATCATAGCCCAATTTTACTTCAATGTTGTCCTACTATAACAGCCCGTTTCAATGGTTCTTTTCGGTTTGAGAATAAATGGTTGAAGGAACCGGATTTGGAGGAGACGGTGATTGATGGCTGGGGTGCGAATGACAATATTGCGATAGTTGATCGTGTTGCACGTTGTGCTAACAAGTTACAAAGGTGGGGAAAGAGGAAAAGAGTGAAGTTTAAACAGGAGATTGAAGAATGTGTCCGTGAGATGGAGGCGTTGAGGGATAACCAGGGGGAAGCAGAGAGTCGGAGGTTTCAGGAATACTCTGATAGGCATGCTACTTTACTGGTTCAGGAGGAAGGGTACTGGAAACAGCGAGCCAAGATGCATTGGCTTCAAGAAGGTGACTTGAATACTCGATTTTTTCACATGTCAGCTTCAGCTCGCAGTAAGAAGAAGAAAATTACCAAGCTTGTTGATGAAGCAGGTACTGCAGTTCATACTCAAGAGGATTTATGCGAGGTAGCTAAAAATTATTTTAATGCTCTTTTCAAAAATATAAGTGGTATTCATGAACCTGTGCTTAACCATATCCAACAAAGGGTGACAGAGGAGGATAACCATTTACTTATGGCACCCCTGACCAAAATTGAATTACAACAAGCTTTATTTCAGATGCATCCGGATAAATCACCAGGCCCTGATGGTTTCAACCCAGCATTCTACCAAAGGTTCTGGGAACATTGTGGGGACGATATTTTTGTAGCCGCATCTTCCTGGTTAGACAGGGGGTATTTTCCTTCTAGCCTTAACGAAACCAATATTTGTCTCATCCCTAAATGTGATAATCCTACTTCGATGAAAGATTTGAGACCTATCTCTCTGTGTAATGTCCTTTACAAGATAGTCTCTAAAGTGCTTGCCAATAGGCTGAAGTTTTGCCTGGACAAATGTGTTTCCCAGGAGCAGTCATCTTTTGTCGAAGGTCGGTCGATCCTTGATAATGCCCTTATTGCTATTGAAGTTATACATGCTATGAAGAGAAAGACTAGAGGATATAGAGGTGAGTTAGCATTAAAAATTGATATTAGTAAGGCTTATGACAAGGTGGACTGGGGTTTCCTCCGTGGTATGTTAGTCAAATTGGGCTTTGGAGAGAAGTGGATACAATGGATGATGATGTGTGTGAGTTCTGTTAACTATTCAGTGCTTATGAATTTTGACAAAGTTGGTCCTATTACTCCGGGAAGAGGTTTACGGCAAGGAGACCCATTGTCCCCTTATTTATTTATTCTTGTGGCGGAAGGACTGACAACTTTAATACATCAAGCTGTTAGAAAAGGAGACATTCATGGTGTGCGAATTTGTCGAGGCGCCCCTGAAGTGTCTCATCTATTGTTTGCAGATGATTGTTTCTTATTTTGCAGAGCTAATGTTGCTGAGGTGACCCAACTTTTGAGTATTCTACATACTTATGAACAGGCCTCGGGTCAGGAAATTAATCTGTCTAAGTCTGAAGTGTTCATTAGTCGTAATATGTCACAGGCGGCACAAGCAGATTTAGCCGGTATACTTGGGGTTCGACATGTATTGGGCACAGGCATTTATCTAGGCCTACCGTCTATGGTAGGTAGAAGTAAGAAGGCAATTTTTTCCTATATTAAAGATCGTATCTGGAAGAGGATAAATTCATGGAGAGGACGAGCCTTATCGAAAGCTGGCAAAGAGATTATGATAAAGTCAGTGCTTCAAGCCATCCCAGCTTATGTTATGAGTATGTTTATCCTCCCTTCTTCTTTTATTGATGATATTGAAAAAATGATAAATGCCTTTTGGTGGGGAGGTGGTAATGGTAATAGTAAAGGTATTCATTGGTTAGCATGGGAGAGACTTGCTTGCCCCAAAGATAAAGGGGGTTTGGGCTTTCGTAATTTTGAAGCCTTTAATATGGCTATGGTAGCGAAACAAACGTGGAACATCTTACAAAATCCAGATACGTTGGTGGCTAGACTTATTAAAGCAAGGTATTTTCCACGATCTACTTTGTTTGAGGCGTCCTTGGGCTATAATCCTAGTTTTGCATGGCGTAGTATTTGGAAAGCTAGACAGGTTCTGTTACTTGGGTGTAGGTGGAGGATTGGTGGTGGTGACAAGATACACGTCATGTCCGATCCTTGGTTACGTGGGAATGGAGAACGCTGGATCCCTTCGCCTCAAGCTGAAGGAACGTATAACTTATTTGTTAGGGACCTGATGATAGATAATTATAAAGCTTGGAATGTGACTAAAATTCGCATGTTATTCCCAGTCCAGGTGGCAGAGAGGATTATTGCGACACCTCTCATTGGGTCGGTTGATGTGGATAAATTGGTTTGGGAGGAGGAACGAAATGGTTGTTATTCTGTCAAATCCGGGTACAAACTTGCTATGAAGTGTATTTTTCGTAATGATAAATACCACGTGGAAGGTAATTGGAAAGAAATATGGAAAGCGCATGCTCCGCATAAAGCGCGTCATCTTTTGTGGCGATTATGTAGGGGATGTATTCCAACGAGGCGTCGGTTATTAGAACGTTATGTTGATTGTGATGTTCATTGTCCATTATGTGAAGATGAGATAGAAGATGATGTACACGCTTTTTTCACCTGCGGTTCTGCTCAATCCAGTTGGCAAGCAGCTGGACTGTCATCTGTTTTGGGTTCTGCAGCTTGTCAGCAAGGCAGTGCGGCAGATAGAGTGTTTGCCTTGTGTCGGAATGAGGATTACGCTACTATAGGTAGAGTGGCTACGCTGTTATGGAGTATATGGCATAACCGGAACGATAAAATTTGGAATGATAATGTTAAAAGTCCAAACCAAATTGGTCGGGCGGCGTTTGATCATTGGAACGAGTGGTTTGCAGTCCATAAGTTGCGAGGTAACGATAATCATGATGCTCCGCTTGCCAGCACCAATCGGTGGGAAAGGCCTCGTATAGGATGGTTAAAGTGCAATGTAGAAGCAACATTTTTTGTCGGTGCAGGTAGGACCGCGATGGGTGCTTGTTTTCGTAATAATTCTGGTGAGTTTATGGCTGGAATTACGCAGTGGCAGCAACTGACTTTATCAACAGAGGAGGGTGAAGCATGAGCATTATTGCAAGCTATGAATGAAACTAAGAGTAGAGGTTTTGAAAGCGTCCAATTTGAAAGTGACTCTCAAGTGTTGGTTGATGCTATTCGTACCAAACGGCGAGGCAACTCAGAATTTCTTTCAATCGTTAATGAAATTATTCTTGTTATGTTATCATGTGTGAACTTTGAAGTTAAGTTTATTAGGAGACAAGTGAATTCGGTTGCTCACACGTTAGCTAGGGCGGCCAATTCTTGGACTAGTTTCCATAGATTTGAGATGATTCCTTCATGTATTGAACTTTTGATAAGTAATGAAATGCAGTAAGTTTGTTTGGTTCAAAAAAAAAAAAAAGTACGAGTACGTTAATATAAAATATTAGAAAAAATATTTTTAAGTAAATTATTATCATCATGCTTTGAAGATTTAATTTTTTTTTGTCTACCGTCTCAACTATTTTCATAAAAAATGAAAGATAATTGAAATATTAAAAAAAAATATAATATTTTAAGAGATTTTTCAACCGTCAATGTGTTTTTTTCCGTATTCATCATCATAAATCAACCAAATAAAAATAGGTACGGAATCGGTGCGTACCATACGAGTACCATGGAGTATCGGGTACTGATACGTACCCGATACGGGTACTTCACCATTTTAGGAGTATCCATGCTACATATAGGACACTAGTTTGTATTTTCTTTTGGAAATGCATTATACAATAATGTTTTGAGTTTCGCGTTTGTAATAGATAGAAGTCATTTAAGTTTTTCAGATAATAAATAGCTTTTTTAAGTAACAAATAGATCTTTAAAGTTTATAATTTATTGTTCTGTTACTCTTCTAGCCTCTGTTTCAAAAGCACCGCATAATCATTAACTTAGTGAGGTGACACTGAACGCTGCTTCTTGTTATTTGGAAACCAAAACACAGTGTTCGCTACGCTACCACTTCACTAAATTACTTCAACGTTTTTGTAACATAGAGTAACTTGAAGGGTAATAGAGTAATAAATTATAAATTTAAAAGACTTATTTGTTACCTAAAAAATTTAAAGTAATTATCTATTACAAACACAAAACTTAAAAGATATTTGAATGCATTTGACCTACTTGATAATTTTGAAGTATTTTCCAAAGAACAAATCATATGTACGTGAAATAAAAATTAGTTGTGAATACGTGAATCTATTTATGTGATTTGTTCTTATTGATTGTTTGATAAATACCATTAAATTATTAAAAGATGATATAGGTCTCATCAATTTTAATATTTTTATCGATCAGATTATATTTATGGTGTCATATGTTTTATTTTAACCTCAATTAATTAATTTATTTTTTTACTTGAATTAGTCTAAATACTAAGAGTTTTAATCTCGTTAAATATGTTGATAGGAGTTCCACTTCTAATTTATGCCTATGAAAAATTTAAATTGGGAGGGTGAGAGACCTAACACACAAAACTTTTCTGGTCTAAAAAAAATATAATATTTTTGTTTATATATAAAATACAGGAGGGAGTTCAAGAAAAACTGAAAAAGGTAAGAGGAGGGGTCCCAACACACACACAACACAAATCCTGCTCCTCATTTTTGGGGTGATAGCTAGCTTAGCTTTGAGGATCATAATGAATGATAGTATAGTATAGTAGTAGTGTATTAGTGTTGGTAGCTTCTACAAAATTCATCATATGAACTTTACCTACTGTCTTGCAAGTATCACCAAACAGCTACAGTACAGGTAACCCTAACTCCATTTCTTTCTTTCTCTCTTAGAGGTTTCATTTGTCTAAGGTCTTAACCTAACAAACTTTGGCAATAAACTACTTCATGTTTTCTTTCTTTTCTTATCCCTTACTATACTACTTTTGATTTCCTTGGATATATTGTTTAATTTGTTTATTAATTTCATCTAGTAGCACCTTCTTTCATATTCAAGGTTGCTAGTGCTATATATGCATTGGATACATATATTTATTTATTGATGTTATCTATTAACCTTCATTTCTCTCATGTTTTTCTCTCTATCTAGATCTTGTAGTACAATTTTAAGATATTACTAAAATGTATATATTTCTAAAGGATGCATGTCTAATAGTATCAACTTAAACGCATATATACAAATGTGATGTTCGTAACGACTGAGTTAGCTTAAGTCTCACGGGGACTAGATCTTACGGTATTTACTACTTCCGGTCCTTTTTATAAAAACCAGCCAAGTCCACAAAAGTTTATGTATCTCTTTGTAATATAGTCCATATCCAGATATATTAATTTTTGTTGACTTACTTGTCTCTTATAAAAAGGATCAGAGCGAGTATTTAGTTACACTAAACATGTATACCTTATAAGGTGATGCTGGATATGTTATGTGCAGGAGAGCAATTTTTGGAGTGATAAATGAACTTGCAGATGGATTGGAACTTGGAATGAATATAGCTACCATAAGTACTAAGTCACATCTCATGTAGCCAGCTACTACTAGCTAGCACAGAAAATTCAGTGTCATAAATTAAAGAATCCAAAATAGTTACCATCATTTTCAAGAATCATTAATCAACAATCTTTTCTACTACAACAGTTGTCATAAATTATTTAACATGCAGGATCTTTTTCAAGTTAGAAATGCCAATTATTCATCACCAGAAATCTCCAACTTCTTAATTACTTCAAATCCTTTGGAGTATCAAGAACTAGGTGCAAGTACAGCAGAACCAAATAGGTTAATAATGCATCAGCATCATCAGCAACACTATGGTTCATTTCCTCATTCTCCTCAACACAAACAACAGTACTATTCTGAGCTTATAAGTGATTTTGGAAATTGTAGAAACAGAACTGTTCCACATCAAGTCATTGTCACTGATTGGCTTCTAAATGGTGAAATGCATCAGAATCATTCCCTGCAAGATATTGTCAATAATAGGCCAGACTCAAACATGGCATCACTCATGCATCATAATGCAGGTCAAGGAAATTGTGTAGGAAATGCTTCTGAAAGTGAACTTCAACAAAATCACTTAAATTTTGGATGGAAAAATCAAACTGATTCAAATAAGCAAAGCTTATCATTATCACTTTCGTCAAATGTTTCTAAAAACAAGGCTTTTAATGTTTCTCAGTTTGATCAAGTGGGAACTTCAACTTCAAGAGATGAATTTCAAACTATGAAGTATGTGAAGCCTTCAATCATTTCTAAAGATTGTGGAAAATCACTTCAAGACATGGTAGTTGGAATGATACCAAATTCAAAGATTAGTACTGTTGGTCCACTTGGTCCTTTTACTGGTTATGCTACTGTTCTTAAGAATTCAAGATTCTTAAAGATTGCTCAAAATTTGTTAGATGAGTTTTGTTCAAAATTTGTGACAACTTATGATGTTTTAGAAACTGAGTTTGCTTCTAAAGGAAGTAATTATTCATGTTCTTCATCATCTATGTTTCATAGTGCTGATTTGGTGGCTAGAAGTAACTTTGGTGTTTCTATGAGACCAGATTATCAACAGATTAAAACTAAGCTTATGTGCATGCAAGAGGAGGTTGGTTTTTAATTACTTCTATATAAATAAAATAAAATGGTTTTGTGATTTGCTTTTCTGTCTATTTATTTTTGAATTAATGTCTTTAAGAAACTTTACTTTATGGTAACTATAGTAAGAAAAAGGTCAAATGCTTTTAAGCTGTTGTTTGCAGAAGGTAGCAAGTTTTGATTTCTGAAAAGTTAAGCTGCAAAGATAAAAGTTGGTTATGTCTAACTCTTTAGAGAACATGAGAAAACAAAATTGTATCCTTGTTTATGAGAGCTTCTTTTCGCGCCTCCTGAGTTTTCTCGTGCACGCGCCCCACTAAAATTCCTAAAATATCCCTTCACAAGATAGCGAGTAGGGTGCGCAAAATCTGAAAAAAAACACAATTCACTACTTAAAGTGCAAACTCAAAGGGGGGCTAAATCTGAAAAAACACAGTTCGCTACTTATATTTTGAAACTTGGTGTGATAAATAGTTCATGTAAAGTCAGTAATTGTTTTGATCTGAACCTTATTTGATTTGATTCTTGATATTTATCATTTTTATTAATTCTTTTGGTTTGAAACACTTGTTTTTGACACCGTTTTTCTCGGCTATGTGTAATAATAGGTCAGCAGGCGATACAAGCAGTACCATCAACAAATGCAAATGGTTTTTGCATCATTTGAATCAGTAGCAGGTCTTAATTCAGCTACTCCTTACATCACCTTAGCTATGAAGTCAGTATCAAAACACTTCAAGAGCTTAAACAATGCTATTTCAAATCAGCTTAAACTTATAAGCGAAGTCTTGCGAAATGATTCATCGATACCAACCACAAACAACAGTAGCAAACTAATTGACACTAATGTGGCAAGCCTAAAGTGCATGGACCAAAACCTACAAAAGAACAAACCTGACAAGGGTCCAGCAGGTTTTCATGATCCACAACTACAGCATGTTTGGAGGCCTCAAAGAGGTTTTCCCGAACGTGCAGTGGGGATCCTTAAAGCTTGGTTGTTTGAACATTTTCTTCATCCGTATGTTTGTCTCTCTATCTCATTTTCTAGCTATACATAAACTTTCTTTATATTTTATTTTTTAAGGAAGTAATTAAGATTGAATTATGGCTTTTTTGGTGTTGAATTTGTTTTCAGTTATCCAACAGACATTGACAAACACATGTTGGCCACTCAGACAGGACTTTCGCGAAACCAGGTAGGATCCTACTCTTTTAAATTCGTTAGCTTAAATATATTTTTTGTCCCTGAGAGTATATTTGCCTTTAGTTCATCTTTTGCTTTTGGTCCTTGTTATTTTGTTTTAGTCCCTGCAAATTTTATTTATATTATAATTGGTCCATGTAGGTATCGAATTGGTTTATCAATGCTCGAGTTCGTGTGTGGAAGCCGATGGTTGAGGAAGTACACATGCTTGATAAAAAAACAACAGATACCGGTGAGAGTTCCAGTCCAAACGAGGGAACTTTTGGCACTGTAAGTAGTTCTAACCAGCTCCGAATGGATAAGGCATCAAACAAGTACGTTATGCAATCAATACCTGAAGACCAAATTCAATATATGGAATTTGGTTCAATATCTATAGATACAAATGCAGAGGAAAATGAAGCGGAACAATGGAGACAAGAGAAGCGGTCGAAATTGGAATGCGGAATGAGTTCAAGAATGGATGGAACATTGATGGATTTTTTACCATATAGACATAGTGGACATGATGTTGTGCAATCACTTGGATTGGATCTGTTTCATTGACATTTGTGTCATATATATTTAGTTTTTCTTGTTTTGTCGAACTAGCATCAACTAAGTAGTTATTGTACTCGAAGAAAGTGTCTATCGTCAATTTGTCATTGGATTTTCAAACAATTTTCAACGGCCGGTCTAACATGGACCACCTATGAAATCATCATAGTGAAATTCGCCTAAACAACAACGGCACACGTACAAATATCATAAATGATGTCTTATTCTATATTACAAACAACCATAATCAAACATTGCAACTTACTATACATATATTTTTCATCTCCGTGGGCCGATTTTATTCATGGCCAGGATGTGTGCCATAATCCTTACGAGGGATGTAATGATGATCGTTATCGTCAGTGACACCAAACTGGCTAGATCCATCGGGTTTGTCGAAGCTCTTTTGAGGGATCGGGATCCGGTGATGAATATTCTGGTTAATGACTTTGTGATCTCCTTTCATGCCTTGCTGGTTTTCAGAAATTGTGGACACTAAATTTCTTTTATCATTTGCATTACAAGAGCTTGCTAGCAGCACAATCACAAGTGCAATTACCATAAGCCTCATTTTGGACAAATATACAACTTTTCCACCTCTTGCCTCTAGTTAATTTAGTATCTGGATTTGCAAAGAAATTAACAAAATGTTAATTAGAGAGATGAACTTGTAGTATCTCCATGCAAAGACACGAGCTATGTATATGATAATGTTCCATTCTTAATTTATCAACAAAAGAAAAAGTAAAGATCTTTGTCAAAAAAAAAAGTGTAAAGATTCATTTGTTTATAATTAAAAATATCATTAGTTGGTCTAGTGGTGATTGACGTTGGACTTGGTAGGGAGGACAACGGTTCGATCCCCACAACTGCGATCGGGAGGGAGCTTAAACAACTTGATACAAGAACTGACCCTGAACCATATTAGGCAGTTCAGTGGGTCGAATACTGGTGTAATATCAAAATCAATTTGTATTTGAATTTATTAGCCATCACAAAAATTATTTTTTTATCATAAGATTTTGACAACGTGGATATCATACGAATATGCGGTAAAGATTTATCAAGGATATCATAATATCAAATCTCCATGAGTTTAACTCAGTTGATAAGGACATTACATTATATAAGCATGGGTCGAGATTCCATCCCATTTATTAACCTTATCTATTTGGAAAAATAAAAATTGACACCGTGGTGTCAAATATTTGATCCCGTCAAAGTTTTTTGTTTTTCTTTCAACTTCTCATAGATTGTTTAAAATGACTTTAATTTTATATAGAAGCTATAAATAAGAAAGGAACTAAGAAAACTAAGATGCATAAGCAGATTTCAACTTATAATATCGCATAAACCAAAACATATCAATCCAAACTTTGACTTAAAAATATGAAAGAGTGAGTAGAAGGAAAAATGACACATATCAATCTATATGAACTTAAATAATATAGAACATGTATATGTCCAAAATAAATTACCACAATATTTTGCTTTAAGGTACTCACCAAATATGCTTAAAAAAAAAAAGGTGCTCACCAAATAACCTGGATGCTATATATGTTGGGTGTGTGTGGAGATGAAAGAAGAGACTCAAACGGTTTTTATAGAAGAATTAGCTAGCTAAGAAGGTTTTGGCTAATAATTATGAGTTTGAAATTAGTAAGTCACCTCCAACTAATATTATAATCTTTTGTTAACGAGTGACTCTGAGATATTGTTCAAGAAATTCAATATACAAACATTCATTTTAAAATATGTGTATGCAACTTTTTTAAAGTCAAAATATTATATTTTTTAATGTAAATTTTCTACTTTTAGGTTTATTAACATATTAGTATATCCTTAGCGCACATCTTAATAAGACCTTAAAGAAATTATTAATTTTTAAAAATTAAATATTTTCGTTTCTAATATATTAACTTTACACATTTTTATAAAAAATTTACTATATAAAATCCTTATCAAATTATTTTAAAGACAATCGTTAGCATTTATCATAATATTATAGTGGGGTTGTCATAAAATGAGACAAACTTAAGTGCAATGTCCATTAAATTGTTGTTATTCAACAAGATCAAATGATGAAATACTCCATCTCAATTTACTTGTGGACTACATAGGAAATTTCCATATGATTCGGGGGCTTTGTCTAACATGCATAACCAAATTAAGTGGTGCATGGTGCACAAGTTACCCATATCACTATAACGAATACGAATTTTACAAAATCCACCGTTGGATAAAAAATTTATATCGTTTAGATTATCCATAAATTTTTTAAATTTTTTTGAAAATCATTTGATATGTTATTGAGACTCATCAAGATTAACGGTATTCAATAAAAATCCATAAACCGTTAATTTTGATGGATCTCAATAACATATCAAATGATTTTTAGTTTTTTTCAAAAAATTTATAGATGATCTATAAGATATAAACTTTCAATCCAACGGTGGATTTTGTAAAATTCGTATTCGTTATAGTATTTTCGGTTACTTGTGCATGGTGCACAACTTGAGAGACTTGTGCACCATAGACTTTGGCATGATTTAGGTATATTGGTTATGTTCATTAATGTGCAAAAGTTGTGTGATCTTTCATATTTTCTCCTTACAAATGATTAATAATATCCACATATATTGAATTGTTGGGAAAAGATTAGTTTAGATAAAAATCATTTTGAGGGATAGCCCATTATCTTGAGTTTGTTTTTATATGCACCTATCAAATCTTGATTTAAATGTCGATTAGGATGTTTTCTCCTCAAATTTCTAAGTGATTTTGTTGAGCACTAGCTTAGTGTAGAATTTGTTTTTATCATTGATTATTTGAAGGAAATGGTATCACCGTATTGGTGCATAAAATCTGCTCATAATCATAAATAGAAAGAAGACAATTATAGTTAGTGAATGATAATGGTGCAATGAAAATAAAGACTGTATTTCAAATCTCAATTGAAATTTGATCCGTCGACGATCGGAGATGACGGTTGGAGAAGGTGCGACGCAGTGGTACAAGGTTCTTATTCATCGGAGCGGGTTGTGTGTCAGCAAAAACACATCAACACTCTAAGTTAGAGAGATTTTAAGGAGTGTCTACCTTTTGTTATAGTTGGTTGGTCCCTTGTATAGGTTGTTGAGATCACTACATCGATGTACGTGGTTCGACGGATGTGCCATTTCCGGCGTGTGAGCGGGGTGGCTTGTGAATAGTAATTAATCAAAGAGTCCAGATTGGCTCCGAGTGTTTTTCCCTCTGTTAGGAGTTCATACCTGGATATCTGGCATATAGTTTTAGGATTGAACCTTCATCCAGTTTTTTAAAAAAATACCTTGAATGACCCCTTAATTTGTAGCCTTGAATGAAATTGTAGTTCCTTCATTATGGACAATCTTCAATTTTAATCCACAACTTTTATTAATTAATAAATAAAAATCTAGCTATCTTTTCTGGTGTAAACCGGATATCCTCTACGAGCAACTGCAGACATTAATTCCTCGAGCCTTGTGTGACCCAAATAGGTGGCAAACTCTCCCTAAGAATTTTTAAAGTTAAAGTTTATTCCCCCACTATAGTTGTATATTCCCCCACTATAGTTGTAGGCTTATGCAATTTGGAGTTTTATGCTATTGAGTTTCTAAGTTTGATACCACGAGTTTCTAAGTTTTGTTGAAAAGTTTAATGCGATCAAAAGAAGTTAAAGTTAAAGTTTACTAGTATAACTTATCCGTGCTATCGCTCGGGTTAATGTTCTATGAAAAATATAGATCATTTTTTTCACACATGAAAAATATGGATTATTAAAATTTTAATATTGTGATTTTTTTAATTATTTGTAAAATTAATTTTATATTTAATGTAATAGTTTATTTAAATATGATAAAAGATCCAAATTTTGGAGATTTTAAGGAGAAATGACATAATGGAGAGTGATACTCCACTCCCCGTTCCCAACTCACATGTTCATATATTTGTTATTTTATTTTCATAAAAAAAAGGTCATTATGCAAAAATTAATCTAACGGTTAATATATTTGTTCTTAATCATCATCTCTCTCCTTTAGACATTTGTTTTCTTCAGGAGTATTTTATCTCATGTCCCCGTGTGAAAAAATTTCACATTTGAGAAGTAAAATGGGGCGATTTTAATTTTAATATTATTTATTTAAAAGTTAAAGTTTATTCCCCCACTATATTTATAGGCTTATGCAATTTAGAGTTTTATGCTATCAAAAGCCCTCTCAAGATCCAATTGATCTACAACTTTTTTTTATTGTACAAGTTTGATATAGTGTGGATAGGTTTTTGAAGAATAACGATCTTATAAAAAAATGCACCCATTAGAAATACTTGCTCTGATGAGGAAGAATATAGTTTTGAAACGCCGAGAGAATCTTCGTTAGAATCTTGTAAATTACATTACATTGCAAAATATAATTAAATGAAACTAGTTGATACTACTTAGAAGTTGGAACTTCATGTTTGGAAATTAAAGTTAAAAAGTATCGTTGGCATCTTTAATGCCACTCGAATTATAATTTTTTTTACCAATGGTATTTGATTCATTGAACCGTCTAATTTGATTTAGAGTTCCCCGAATCAACTAACAATTCGTATTATAAAATGTATTTAACATAAACGACAGACAAATCATCACCAACAATAATTTCACTTTATTGCGTTAGTTTTTAAAATATATCAACAAAAACTTATATAGCAAGATATGGTTTTTTTTTTTTTCCTTTTTGTGTAAGATAGTTCTTTTTTTATCGATAGTCAATAATAGTAAGATACAATAAATGAGCTTATGGAGTGATAATGCCTCGAGTTACCAAATTTACTTTTGTTGTCTCGTAAGAGTTTCCACGCAAATATGGAAACCTTCGGGGGAACTTGTTTGTGTCAAATAAGATCTCCAACTGCATCAAAAGAAACAAATTCATATGAAGTCAAGAACCGACATGCACCACGAACTAAGTATACTTTAACATAATCAAGCTCTCACTGCCACGTATCTGAAGACGCCTGCAAAAAAAAGAGTGTGAAATAAAGTCTTTCCACTATTTTCTATTTCAATAAGTATAATTATTCTTGTTTCAAAAATACATAATTATTCTTTTTTTTTTAATTACCAACTCCCTATCTTATCTTTTTACGACGACTAATCTCTATTAAAAAAATTTATACGACACACAAATGAACATTCTATTCCGACTAAATTTTTTCAAATATAATTTGTATTACAAGATAAAATATAGTTATTCTTTAGTAGATAAACATAATGACAAATCATTGAAAACTCGTGTACAAGATATGATTATTTTATTATTATTATTTTTTTTTATAATATATTTTTTTCATAAATAAAAAAAAAAATTTTATTTTCTATATATTTTGATCTTTACCCTTATTCTCGTTCTCGATATATTTAATGAATGAATTAAAATCCATAATAATTGAATGATACGGTACCAAAACCAACCCTGAAATTGTTCTTTTTCGTCTCTAAGATTCACGTTTCCACTACGATTCATGCACTCATTCTTCCGTTAAGGTTTTTCCTTCAACCTCTCTCTCTCTCTCTCTCTGTTACTACTTCGTTCAATTCTCTCTCTCTATAACGGTCTTCTCCACTCTGCAATTGTTTTACTACTTCAATATTACGCCTCTCTAATTTCATCTATTACTGATTTAGAATTTAGTATTTAGGATTTAGGATTTAGGGTTAGGTTACATAATTGCATTGTTGTTTCCGTTTTTGTTTTGCTTTCAAATTCCATTCAAATGTTAAGTTCAAACCCTTCAATTTTTTTATAGAATGCGTATGTCATTACTATTTTTTGCTTTCAATTTGTGCTTCAAGGATTCATGTAATTATATAGGTTGAAATTATTTTTCTTAGAGATTGGACATTTATTTATTTTAGGTTTTTAAACTAATTTTTTCTATTATTGGTTGCAAATAGTGTTATTGTTGTTGTTATAAGTTTATTGCTTGTAACGAGTATCGACGCCTCACTGAATCGTTAGTAGTGTTTTGATTTCAATTGATTGTATCGGCATATCGGGTACATATTCGTTTGTTGTTGGTACCGTGGTGGTGTACATGTAATGTTGATTAAGTTTTCTACATGTTGGTTTTTGTGTCTTTATACTGATCAAATGTATTATTGTGTAGATTTTAGAAGTTAAAATAATCACCTAAGCCGATGGTAAATAGTACTCGTGCTAGTCAAAAGGCTAAGGATGAAGAAAATGTGAGGGTGACTCGAAGTAGAGAGAAAGCAAAAATTAATGGACATCCTAATTTATTGGATACAGATAGTACTAGAAAGTCTACTAGAGAAACACCTTTAAGGAAGACAAATGCAAGCTCTTCCAGTACTCAGAAGTCCGAGCAAGTAGAGAAGGCAACACTGCCAGCTCCTGAAGCTAGAAGGAAGTCTGAAAGGGTTGAGAAAAAGAAGACGCCGAGTCCTTTGACAAAATCTGGAAAAACTAGGAATCCTTCTTCTTCTTCTAGTCCTTCAGATTCTAAAAGTGCAGGGTCTTTGGGTTCAATTTCAAGGCAGAAGCTACAAAAAGAGAAGAGTGTGAAGCAGTTGGCATTTGAAGCCCCAGAAGTGACTGAAAATGAGGAACACAACGTGGGAACTTCCCAGGTGAAAATAAAGAGAATGGACGCCCGTATGTATCGGTCTCTCTTTAAAGATGGAAAGAAAGGTACTATAAAGAAGTTATCTATAGGAAATTGCTCAGATAATAAAGAAGTCTCAAAGAATGGTACACTGCCATCTGAAGATGCCAAAGCAAAAGAGACTAGAGTAGACTCGAGTATTGACGAGCAAAAGTGCCAAAGCAAAGGTGACAACTGCAGTGGAGCCAAGATTGATGAGTTATCTAAAGGAAGTTGTTCAGATATTAACGAAGTCTCAAAGCATGGTACACTGCCATCTGAAGATGACAAAGCAAACGAAACAAGAGTTGATTCTAGGTTGAGTGGCCCTATGACAAATCTAGCAGAAAATAATGTGACTCCCGGTTCATTTATACCGTCTAACACCCCAAATTATGAGACTAGTGTGGTACCCATAAGGGTACAGTCTGATTGCTGCAGAGATGAGACATTACCAACATTAGCGTCAGGAAATTCTATATTAGACGATGATGACATGGTCAGTAACAATGCTGGGCTTGGTGGGGGTGAAAACTTGGCACCTTCTAAGAGAAAAGTAATCACAGTGGACACAGAATCAAATGTTTCTTCCACAATATCTAAAGGAGACAATGCGAACTTGATCCCTGATGCTCTCCCTTCCAAGTTAGGTGGAAACGAGTCATGTTCCAAACGAACAAGGTACTTGTTGTTAAATGATAGTAAACAGTATCAATTCCTATTGAAATAAGAGTTCTGATCCATTCACTATTCATTTTTTTGGTGTGTTCTGTTGCTTTTGTTGTGCTTAGGAAGTTTGGCTTTATGCTTCCCCTCCCCTATATCACACTGTCTTATATTGTTTTGTGACTATAAAGCTCATATTCACATTTTTTCTATTTAGTTTTCAAATTCATGGTCATATTACAGAGTTCTTCTGTTGAATCGTTCATTTCATACATGCTGCTTGATATATCATATTTACCATAGTCCGCCCTTTTTTATATATAAGGGGGCATATCCTAGTGAGAAAGTCCTTTCTTATGTGAGAGTGAGAAGATCTAATCTCAACCCTTGAATCTAAATAAATGGCTGAAATTAGAAATCCCTTTTAATGAGTCACATGCAGCCTCTTCTCTCTACCTCACTCAAATCAGACGCCTTTTCCATATTTTCACTCCCAGATTGACACAACCATTTTTGTCCCATCACACTCCCTTCTACCTCTCCCATTAATCTTGATGCCAAATTGAAATGAATCCTTATAGGTTTTCTGTCCTCCATCTTTTCTCATTGATTTAACCCCTGGATGGGTTTTAACTATGATCAATGTCAAAAATGAATTATAAGAAAACATATGTCAATTGATCACTTGAACTTGTTAAGCTAGTGGTAAGTATTTAGATAAAGTATCCTCTCTAATGAAATGACAATATATCTCAACGTGCTTAGTCCTATTTTAAAATACTAGAAGCAACATGTGCAAATTGATTATCACCAATTAGTTTAGGTAAAAACAACGGGAATAGTCACCGTAAAAAAAACAACAGGAATAGTCACTCTGTTGGTTTACCCAAGATATCTTTTTGGGTTTGATTATGTTAGGTGTTATATTTTCTCTTTCACAGGGTACATTCATAACAAGCTTAAAGCTTAGTAAGCTTTAGTTTGAGAGGGAGTGTTAGAATATAAGAAAATATCTTATAATGTCTTTGATATTGTATTAGAGTATATTAGTTTATCTCCTAGGATTAGTTTCTTATCTTAAGAGTATCTTGGATTATCTCTTAGGATTATTTTCCATATCACTTGGTTATTATTATTTGATTCCTGATTTCTTTATTTATTTAGGATTATAAGTCCATGTATCCCTATAAATAGGAATTAGTGTTCAGTCTTTTATATCATGCCATTATCAAGCTCTTATTAATTTCTCTTCTCATTCCTCTAAAACCAATAACTTCAATCATCAATAAATGCAGCAAATTATTGAGGTTGACTCGGTATGATTAGGTCTCCATATATAACAAACTCAAAAAAAATAAAAATTAGGCAAAGAATTACAAAAATGTTTTCCAATTTTTGTAATTTTTCAAGGTACTGATTTACTATATTTACATACAACATAAACATGTAAATATATGGACGAACTTTTACTAGGAATTATACCATTTACCCTTTACCTGTTGATCTGTTCCTGATGGTTTATCGGCACTTCAACATATTAAGTGTTTTTCACGTCTAAGTGATTGGTTCTTTACTTTGCAGGTTAGATTATAATCCTACAGTCAAGGAGTCGTGCGATCCATGTGCAGCTGAGGTTGGTTGGATTTCTTTTATCCACATCGTCCCCCTTCTATCAATTTACTTGATTTTTTTTTTGCAAAAAGGCTTACAATACTATTTCTCTAACAAATTAATATGGGGGCCGCAACACTAATGATAGATTGCTGGTTAATAATTAATCAACAATCCTCTGGTGACCAGACATCAAATCTCTTCCCTTAAATTAAAATTATCAATATGTATCCCTGTACATTTGTTTGTTTATGTAAATTTGTGGGAAGTCTCATATTTTTGTATCTTTTCATTAGGATCAGGACGAAGATGACACTGAACCAACCATGGTGCAGAAGGATAAGAGTGACTACACAAGTGGAATTGGACACCTGAAGGTTTGTTTCTTTTGATGTATAGGTTTGGCCTTGTCCCTCATCTCAAATTTGTTTTGTTGCCTATTTAATCCTACTGGCTTTTCAGGATAGCGCTGTGGAAGACAAAAATGTTCTGGCTCTTGATGGTCAAAATGATAATGAAAAAGATAGTTTAATATATAGTTCCAATGAAAGTGTTGTTCAGCCGAAGGAGAAATTGTCAAGTCATATTGCAAACAGATGCAAGTCTGACTCCTATAGGTTTGTTGAGTATTGGGTTCCTGCACAGATATCTCACGTGCAGCTTGAGCAATATTGTGCTACTTTACTTTCAAATTCTTCAATTCTTTGCTCGTCACCCAAGATTGATTGTGTTGGGGCCATTCGTGATGTCCTTATTTCTATCCGGAAGGTTAAGTTTCACTTTTTTAATTATTTTCTTAGACTGCAAAATATCAAAGATCACATACATATATTTGGTTTAGATTCTAGCTGTTTTATTCCGCAATTTTTAGTTAGTACAATACTGATTAGTTTTCCTTTATTATCATTAAATTTTTATTGATAGATTGATCATAATTCTTTACTATTATCAAGTGAAATATTTAAAATTTTATCATTTCAATATTTTTTTTAATTACTTTCAAATACTGAACATCTGTTTTAGTCAATCTGATACATGCACGATTCATTATTGGATAAAGTCCTATTTCGCCTAGTGATATGGCCTAAATAGAGCTTATCCAAGTTTAACAATCCTCACTTTACAAGCTAGTTTTGTGGGGTTGGGTTAGGCTGAAAACCTAAGATAATATTGGAGACTATCCTAGATTCATTGTTGCGCTACCAAAATTGTTCAGGCAGAAGACACAAGAGCTCTGGGTGTGGGGTTGTGCTTGAGTAAAGTACAAATCT
The DNA here is from genome assembly GCF_020283565.1 of Trifolium pratense. Classification (NCBI taxonomy): domain Eukaryota; kingdom Viridiplantae; phylum Streptophyta; class Magnoliopsida; order Fabales; family Fabaceae; genus Trifolium; species Trifolium pratense. The sequence continues at coordinate 54,471,514 of NC_060065.1, read as the reverse complement.
CACACCTCCTAGTGATATGACCTAAATAGAGCTTACAAAGCCTGGACAATTCTCGCCTTACAAGCCAATTTATGTGTTGGAGTTAAACCTACTATCTGAGATTCATCAACCAATTATCAAAATAGGTTTGGATTCATGTGGTTAAATTGAAGAATCTATCTATTTTAATCATTAAAATCCTTTTTGTATATAATTTTTTATGTATATATTCTGAAGTTTATTTGGCCCCCCTAACAAAAAACTAGAACGAATTTGGTAAACAACTGAGTATTTTTTGCAATAGTTGCTATGGTGTTTCTTTACTTATTCAATTAACTCCACAGCTGCCAAGTGGCTATGAACTTTCTAAATGGTTTCATTTTTTGGTTGTGGTATCTCTCGACAGTGTTGTAATCATCCCTATGTTAATGATCCGTCCGTGCAAACTTTACTATTCAAGGACCTTGAAGAAGTTGATTATCCGAGTGACAAAGAAAAATTAGTTGAGTATCTAAATGTTGGAATAAAAGCAAGTGGCAAGCTGCAACTACTTGATTCAATGCTCACAGAGTTGAGAAAAAATAACTTACGGGCACTCGTGCTTTTCCAGGTATGCATTTTGCAAACTATCTTCCCATATATCGCCTATGAGTTTCTTTCCATGCTTTGTGAAAAACACTATTGTGTTACTCCATAACCGGGTCACATACTTGACCCACACACCCAGTAGGTGTCTTCTTTGCAACTCGACAAAAATACACTGATGCATATGATCCCGTGGCTTTGTGCGCTGATTCTGCCGCGCCCACACCACTTGCGATCTTAGCCTTGCACAAGCACACTCAGTGGCAGCAACATTGTGGTCTCGTATTCTCTTATGAGTTGACTCGTGATTCCGACTACCATGATTAGATGTCAATGATTTGGTTAAAGATATGATCTAAGATAAGAGCATTATGGTGTCATTTGATCCATATCCATGTAGTTGACTCCACCTAGTGGGATAAGGCTTTTTTTGTTTGTTTGTTGTTGTTGTGTTGTTGATATATGTGTGTGATTGAGAGAGGTAAAATTTTACTTGTTAGAGTAAGAGAAATCTCACTGTCACTGTTCAAGTTTTCTTTTAAGATTGGTTAGGATCGTATTACGGTATTAGTGAATAGAGCATTGTTTTAGAGTTTCGACAGCTTAGAAACATGTTTTTATCATTAATGAATAAGACTCTTTAAGAGTAACTAGTTCCTAGGATGTTGCTATAGCGCTATAGCGTAGCGTTTTACCACCTCTCTGCTATGCTATAAGGCTGCTTTCCTCTATTTAGAGAAGCGGAAATAGCGGCCGCGATTTGCAGGAAAATAGCGTTTTGGTAGCGCTATTTGGCCGCTTTAGCGTTTTGGAGGGAAAAAAATTGATGAAAATCCTTATTTTGGAAATAAATCATAAGTGAGCGGTTTGGTAGCGCAATGGCACCATCTTCTAGAACTGCTGATAACAGAGGCTTCATTAAGCCTACTAGTGACAACCTTGATATAGGTTGGAAGTGGAATTCTTATAAAGACAGCAGCAAGAAAACAATTATTTGTGATTTTTGTTTTCACCCTTCCAGTGGAGGAATAACAAGAGCAAAGAAGCATCGGTTGAGGATATCGGGAGAAGAAAAATCATGGAATGTTATTAGTCTTTATTTAGAACCTATTTTGATGGTAAATGACAATATTTAGTATAATTATTAAGTAAAAAAGTCCTTTTAATTTTGGGTATTTTTCTATTTTATGTATGTTGTTGGAATTTATGTTTAATTTGTACATGACCGCTATAGCGCTACCCGCTATACCGCAATAGCATTTTTGAGGGTCGGCGCTACACGCCGCTATCCGAGATTAACAACATAGACTAGTTCACTTCACGACATAACTTTTGATTCTCTTCATTGTTTGGTAGTAATTGTACAACACAAACAGTTTCGAGTAGAGGAGGGGAAGAGAGGGATGGAGAAAGGTTAAAACCATTGATGGAGAGAAGGGGACTTGAGGATGAGTGTTATCTATCAAGAAGTGGAATTTTTGTTTTTTCTTTAAATTGTGCATGGGACTAAAAGTTATCCTTTGATTTTCTTGAGAAACACATTTTTGCACTTTTTTCCCATCTACTGTTATCTTTGATTTGTTTTGCTTTGTCCCACAGCAATTTTCAAAAATTAAACAAGGATTCTTGTATTGTCTAGTCATTCTTTTTTTAGCAAATCAAATGCACAGAGGCATGGTGGTTGTTTTTTTGGCATCGTCATGACCACTTTTTCTAATTTTCTGACTGTACTTGTGTATGTCTGTTGGTGACTGCATAGGGAATGTCATACGCCGCTTTCTTTTATATTGTGTGTTCATCCGCTTGAGGGAAACTAGGTAATTGAGTTATAAGAATTTGTTATTGAATTTGCAGTCTATTGGAAAGGATTCAATTGGAGATATTTTAGATGACTTCCTGCGACAAAGATTTGATGTAGATTCATTTGAAAGAATTGATAAAAGTCTTTCATCTTCTAAGAAGCAAGCTGCCATTAAGAAATTTAATGACAAGAATAATAAGCGATTTGTCTTTCTGATGGAAACTAGTGCCTGCCTTCCTAGCATAAAATTGTCATCAATTGACACTGTTATTATATTTGATAGTGATTGGAACCCAATGAATGATCTAAGATCCCTTCAGAAGATAACACTTGATTCACAGTTTCAATTTATCAAAATGTTCCGTTTATATACAGCTTTCACTGCTGAAGAGAAAGCTTTAATTCTTGCTACGCAAGATAAGGCCCTAGACATAAACTGTCTATATTCAAGCCGGGGTCTCAATCATACTCTCTTGATGTGGGGTGCTTCTCGTCTTTTTGACGAGTTGGGGGTTTCCCTTGACGGTTCAACTTCTACGTCAAGTCCTATACCACTGCTAGAAAAAACCGTTTCAGAGTTCACATCCTGTCTATCTGATGCTGGTGAAGATTCGGACACGAGCAGTCGCTCAATTTTATTGAAAGTCCAGCAAAACGGAGGATCCTACTGTTCCAATTTTCCTTTGCTTGGTGAACTGAAACTTGGGTCGCTGGATGAAGAGTCACCACAAACTTTTTGGACTAAACTATTGGAGGGAAAACATTTTCGATGGAAGTACTCAAGTAGTCCATCTCAGCGGAGCCGGAAGAGAGTTCATTGTTTCAATAATTTGGAAGGTGGGACCAACCCTGTGAATGAAGGCATAACAAAGAAGCGCATGAAAGTGAGCAACAATACTGTTGATCAGCCTACATCGAAATCTGAAGGTGAAAAGTTACCCACTGGAGTCAAGGCAGGTTAGTGGCTGGTTGTTATGCAAACTTTGTGAAAAAAAATCACCTTTTTTGAAAGAGGCATATGTTTAAACTAAATATGAAAGTACCTGAGAATTATCATTAAAACCTATTGTTTTTCCAATATACTTTTTTTTACCAGGTTTTAAAAAATGTGATTTTTCTTAAAAATGTTATTTTGTCGAAAATAAGCACTTCTAGTCCTATGTTATTGTATGCAAACAAGTTAAAAATTACTTTAAAAAATAAGACAAACTTAAATCAGTTTCTGCTTCTTCTAAACATCTCTAAATTATTTCTATCATAATTGCTTTTAAATTGATTAGTAACAAACAGGTCATTAATGAGGTTAACTAACTAATAGTAAGAATTATCTTTGGTGTTTTTATGATATATCCTCTGAGGCCAGTAATATACTTTTGCAGGAATCTTTGGAGATCTAGTGGGTAAAGTCACTCAATTCTTTCCTAGTTCAAGTATTTGTGTTGGTGTAGCCATTCAATGTTAATTACTGTCATTTCTCACTTTTATTGCTTGATCAACCTTACTCACTTTGTTTGCTTGATCAAATACCAGATAAACCTCAGGATAATGGTGTTGGATCCGAGAAAAACGGCAGAATACATGATGAGCAGAGGAGCTTACATCTTTTGCTGAAGCCACAGATCACAAAGCTCTGTGACGTTCTTCTTCTTCCAGTATGCAGCATGTTTTTCTCTTTGTTAAGTTTTACTTGCTGTTTGTTTTCCTGCATTGGCCCCTTACAAGATTGCATTTTTATTACCAGATTGTTTGTGCTAACGAAATCTGAGCTCTATTATTAGTTTGAATTTGATGTTATGGTGACATATTTTCTAATGCAGGATAATGTCAAGAATATGGTTGACAATTTTCTTGAGTATGTTATGAACCATCACCATGTCGATAGGGAACCCGTGTCAATATTACAGGCTTTTCAAATATCTCTGGTCAGAATATTTCTTGCATGTTTATCTATAAAATCCTTTTCTTCAATCACCCCTTCTCTATCACATCCTTGTTTCTGTTATAGCTTATGTTTTCTTAAATAAAATAAATAAAATTGGTGTTTTGTTTGTTTATTTATTCTTGATTCTTTCCATACTCTGATGTGTGACTCTTGTTAAAATTTGGGCTTCTTTTTCCTTTCAAGCAGTAGTATTTTCTGGAATTTGATTTCGTTTTATCCTATCTAGCTTCCCTAATTTTGTGTATTGTGTGTGTATCTTATTTATTTTTGGGGAAATCCAATAATAAATTTGTTGATTTTTCACACATTTGACATTTTTCTGTTGCAAGCCAACCCATCAAAGCAATTTTTTGTTTGCACTTGATCTGGTTAGTCAACTGCATGTATGCTTTGAAATTTTTGTTTGGGCTGATCTTGCTCTGCGTTGTTTAGTGAGCTCGTTCATAACATGGCTAGACTCAAGCCTCATTGTCATCAGTGCAGGGCACAAGTATAATCAAATAAACTTGGCTTGTAGTCATTTTGTCATCATATTTGTGGAAGATTATGGAAGAAAGAAAAATAGTAATGGACAAAACTTAAGCATAGGATAGATATAAAGCATAGGATAGATATAAAGCTCAACATGATTTTCCTCCTTCTGTTTAATATTTGTTCTTAATATGTATAAATTTCACTCTTTTTTTCTCAGTTCTTTTTTATTCCATTTGAAACGGAGAGAATGTTACTGTCACATCACTTTTTTTTCCTCTTTGCTTTTTTTCTAGTATATTGTAGTTAATAATATGTAAAATAGGTTGTTATAGGACTTTGTTTTCTACCTCTTGTAAATGCATATATTCCGTGGTTGCATTTATTTGTATGTAATGTATAAGTATGACTGATAATCCCCTCCTTGTATTATGCAAATTTCAGATTTGGACTGCTGCTTCTTTGCTAAATCACAAACTTGACCACAAGGCTTCTCTTATTCTTGCGGAACAAAATTTGAATTTTGACTGTAAGAAAGGAGAGGTGGACCTCATTTTTTCTATGCTGCGGTGTCTAAAGAAAATATTTTTACATCGTACAGAAAATTGTAATAATACTTCTTCTCCAAAAGCTTCTAAATCACCAAGAGTTTCATGTACTGGAGTGGCACAAGAGGTTGAATTGTTCAAAAAAGATTTGTCCAAAAGCATTAAAAAAATTCAGAAAAAGTGTGAAAAAACGCTGAATAAGATACGCCTTATGCACCAGGAAGAGAAACAAAGGTTGAGAGCGTCTAATGAGGCTCAAAAGGCTGAATTGGAGAGAAAATACACAATAGAGTTAGCATTCACGCGATCCTGCTCTCCTAATGAGGTGACGAGAATAGAAATGCTCAAAATTTTGAATATTGAACATCAAAAAAGGATTGAAGATCTGGAATTTCAGTATGAAACAAGTCTCAAAGATCTCGAGGACAAACATTCAGCTCATATATTAAAGGTTCAAGACTGTGAGACCACTTGGGTGGAAGATTTGAAATCTTGGGCAAAAAACGAATTGCGAAACATAGTTGCTTTAAAGGAACTTGGGACTGGGTTTGATTACTCGCAGATGTGTGATAATGTGGCTGAATCCATGAAAGAGACTGGGGCTGTGGTTCCTCAAAAAAATTCCCCTTCAGTTGATAAAACAGTTGAACAACAAAATTCTCTGGTCAAGCATGACAGGGCTAATGAAATGGACATTATGGTTTCAAATGATCGGGCAGTCTCTGGAAATGAGGACCATAATACAACTGAAAATCAACATGTCAGTCAGGAAAATATTCTCTCTAAACTTTCCCATTCCAGAGAGCAGAATTCTGATGGTGCTACAAGCATGACAGATGAAGCTATTAGGTCTGAAAATTTTGGCCATGAGTCTAGAGATGGTTGTGAGAAGCCTAGTTTAGATACCGCGTGCTTGCCAGATTGCAGAGAACAGAATTCTGATTGTGCTACAAGCATGACAGATGAAGATAATAGGTGTGCAAATTTTGGCCATCGGTCTCGAGATGGTTGTGAGATTCCTAGTTTAGGTACCGCATGCTTGCCAGATTGTGAGAATGCCACACATCCAGTGCACCAGTGTTCTGATGGAGTCTCATCAAGCGTACCTGAAGGGCAAATTCCAGGTGAAGTGCAAGAAACTACTAATGGAGGGGACTCTGTAAGTGTATCAGAAAGACAGGTACATGTTGAAATGTCTGAGGCCGTCAATTTCACTGATTGTCTGCTGCAGAGTCCCCCTTCATATGTGGCTCAAATATCCGACAGAGGTTCAATAGATGTGCCAGTTATAGATGGTGTTTCATCACCAAGGCCTTGTCAAGCTGCTTGTTCAACCAGTTGTCGAGATACAATTTCCCTTTCAAATCCACCTTTGGAGCAACAAATACCTGATGGACTCTTGAGTATTCCTGATGGAGATATTCCTGTCACTGTGCCAGAAAATAGTCATGCAGTGGCAGATTGTCATAAGGATATAGAGCCTTCAACAAATGCTGTGCTGGTGGATAATAGTACCACAAATGACCTGGAGGGAGGAGTACTCGGAACTGTGACCAGTGCTCCAGTATCTTCTAGACCAGTTAATGTCATGGAGCCTCTAGAACAAGGGCAACAATTGCCGTCTGTGGAGTCTGCTGCTGACAAGGATTCAGCTGGGGAAATGCAAAATTCTTATGAACAAGTTCAACTGGCATCTCGTTCAGCTGATGTTGTACCAGCCAATCAAATCACGGTGCCTCCAAAGCAGGTGCATCAATTAGCTGCTGCAGAGCTCTCTTCCAACTTGGGTATGCTGGGTTTGTCTAATTTTCATTTAGCAACTGAAGATGAACATCAGCCGAGCAATGTACCAGATATCCCCACTCATCATCCTGAACCATCTTCTGCGGTTCCAAATAAAAATGTTGCGCAGCCACACTCAAATTCGGCACTTTTTTTACATTCAAATCAAGCTGCCGTGCACCCTGTCTCAAATTCAGATCTTGATTCAGTTACAGCCAGTAGAGTTAGAACACAGTCTGCCAACCCAAGAAATTTGTCAACTCCTTTGGAGATGAATAATCACCCTATCCAATCTACAGCCCCTTCGTCTTCCACAAGGCTTCCACATTTGTCCTATGATCCACTGAAAATTGAATTTGAAAAAATACAAAAAGCAATAGAACAAACTTCGAAAAGCCATGAAGATTCGGTTAGTTTCTGGTTTACTCATATGACCTTAATCTGATGAATACTTATTCTAGGTTCCTATCTTTTCTTATTACTAAAGTATTATTCTTTTGGAGCAGAAATTGCGGTTGAAATCTGATTTTGAAAAGGAATTAGCGGAGCTTCGAAAAAAGTATGATGTTAAATTTCAAGAGATGGAAGTTGAATTTCAGCGAACAAAGAAGACTTTGGATACAAATCTTAACACAGTTTGTGTGAATAAGTTATTGGCTGATGCTTTTAGGTCTAAATGCTTGGATCTTAAAGCACCCAGTGCTTCAGGAATGCAACATGGTATGTTTGTTTTTCATAGACATCTAAGTGTTAACATTGCTTTTAAAGCTCTGATTTTGATTGGTTACCGAAACCAAACTTCACTTCAATTCCTTTCCAACTATGTCTCGTGTTGGTGGTTTATTAATTTATTTATCTTTCCTTGCCATCTGTTTTTTTGTTGACTGATCAAGTTTCTACCGAAGCAATAAACCTGAGTTGGCAGATACTACTAAGGCTGTGAGAGTCGTTGCCAAGGATAATAATTTGCTTCTCTTATTATTTATTTTTTTCTATGAAGGCCAATTTTAAGCAAAATTATATATGCAGTTTTTAAAAAAATTGTTTCAGTAGTTTTATGGTATTATTGTTCTTGGTTGGTCGAATTAGTCTAACATTGGGATAGGATGGCAAAGGTACACACTTAAATATGTACTCTTATCCTTTGTCCAAAAATAAATAAAATATGTACTCTTATCCCAAAAAAACAAAATACTCTTGCGCATAGTGTGTTTGCATTCATGTCTTGTTTATGTAATCTATTCAGCAGCAGGCATACAAATCACTAAATGTGGAAGGCTTGCAGCACTGAGTTTTCTGTTTCGAGTATTTTTTCTAATCTCTATCTTGATTTCAGATTCACTTCCGCGGCAGTTGCATCTACGTTCGAGTCAACAAACTGCTACTCGGTCATTAGTGGTTTCTGGTTCTTCCGGTCAGCCTCCTGCGACCAGTCTGCTGAGTCCCTCCATTGCTCCCAGTCAGCCTCCTGCAACCAGTCTGCTGAGTCCCCCCATTGCTCCTAAGTCACAGCATATGGTACCGCCTGGTTACAATAAGTCTGGAACTTCCTCCGGTGTCTCTGCAAGACCACCTCTCATTAACACTACTAGGTCTTCAATCGCCCGAGATGTTCAAACTGGTGGCGAGATACGTGCCCCTGCACCACATCTCCAATCTTCTAGACCCCCAAATTCTGTTCCACCCTCCAGTTTCCATCCTCTTCTACTCCGAAATCTAAGTCAGACAGCTCCTAGTAACCTTCGAGCAACTTCTCCCTCACACGCTCGTGTCCCACCCTTGCAAAGACCAACAGCCCATCAGTCTAATCCACAAACGGGATACCGGCCTGACAGTGCAGGCAGATTAGCCACTCCTAACTTACCTCTCACGGGTTCACATGGGAATGTTAGCAATCAATCTAATATAACCTCCCCAAATGTTATTTCGCGTTTGTCAGATACGGCTCCCGCTAACCTGTCCAGATTTGGGCCCAATAGCAGTAGCATGGTGGTTAACTCATCGCATCAAGCTGCGTCTGCAGATTTAGTATGTTTATCAGATGATGATGACTGACCTGAAAAGTGTTTTGCATGCATTTGTCCTAACACCCGACTATGGTATAGCTTTGTTTACTTTGGAGGGTTATATTGTTGGACTGTCTTGACTATTCTCTTAATAGGCGGCAAAGCTGAATAGGAAAAGGGCCGAGCTGACTGATGAGTTTTTAGCCTTAAAAAAAGGGCTCTCTCATGTGAAGCTAACATGGCTGGCTACATACAAGTATTGCCAAATCAAGATGAGACGTAACGGACATTTGGTTTGCTCTAATTATATTGATGGTAAAATGTACATAATTAATCAAGGGTAGCTCATCTAGTTAGATCCAAATTTTCAATATGTATTTAACAAATTATTATATGCTATGAGCTTACCTTTGTCAAAACAAAAGTAATCAAATTGTTATCTGATTTTCTATACTGCTATCTTATTTAAAAAAAATAAAAAAATTGTCAAGTAGCCATCTTATTTAAAAACTTATTGCATATTAAAGATTATATATTTCAAATGTCATTTGGTCTACGTCAAAATAGGTTACTTAATTACAGATCAATGAAGTTAATTCAATGTACAAATTATAATGTATAAGTCCTCGCCCGTGCCTGTCAAAAGAAATGTAAAATTATGTATGTGTGACAGAAGAGTATAAATAAGATTCAATAAAAAAAAAAAAAGAGTATAAATAAGATTTGGTTTACTAAGCTGTTTCCTTTTTCTCTTGACTTAATTATTTGAAATGTGGCACAATATTGAAGTCTCTTAAGAATAATATTTTGCGATAATTTTTTTAAATTTGTTGCAAGATTATCCCTAGATAAGCTTACAACATTAATCTTCAAAAATACATAACTAATATTAATGCAATTTTACAAAAAATAGCATATGTTCTTAGAGACAGAGATACAGGCAAAGACTGAAAACATTTATAATCTTTTCTACCTGTTTAAGGGGGGCATAAAGATTTCTTTTCCCATCAAAGTAGAGTATGGTGTTGGGGTCAGATTGCATTTTTCTTTTCTTTGTTTTATTTGTAATTGGGGTACCCTTGTGTATGATCGTAAAGACTAGTTTCTTGAGTTTTGTGAGACCTAAATGAACGATAAACTCTTCACAAGAGTTTTAATGTCGTTGAATGCCCAAATTTATATTCGAACCAGAAACATCCCATTGTGTTTGTATTAACAATACTTTTTAAGAGAAGTTAACACAAGATATTAACAAATTAATGTTTAAATTCTATACTAAAATACAAGGTATTAACAACATTCACTGTCTTTTAACAAAAGGAAACCACTATGCATACATAATACCTTACAGGGGAAATACATTGCAATCCTAGTAAAACATTGTACCAATGAAATTATATAGGAAGTGGAGTACCATCCCAATCCTTGAGGCATTCAAACATTGGATCTATTATCTTTCCAAGATTAATTGCATTAAAAACTTTATCAAAATCTTCTCCTGGTGATTTAACTTTCTCACCAGTTAAAAACTCAGTCTCCAATTCCTCTCTAATAAACTTATACAATGGATAAGACCTGCATTTCTTGATTTTGTTAGGACTTGCCAAAATTCCTTTTTCAAAAGCACTTCTTGTAGATTCAACCTCTTTTGGCAACACCCTTTTTAGTTCCTCCTCAAATGCACCTATCTTAAGGAAAATAGAAGCATTTAAACTTTTCAAATCATTATTTTTACCACTCTTCAATGCATGTTCCATAAGCACTTGCCTCAATTTTTGCATAAGTGGATATGTGTCATTATAAGGATCATCAATATATGCAAAAACATACTCACAATCAACCACTTTAATCAAATTTTTCTCACTAAACATGCAATGATGAATCTCACCATTGACTCCAACATTTAAGATTTTTCTAGCCACTTGACTCATTGTATTCTTAACTGTACTCTTTAAATTCTCCTCCAAATACCTCAAATCTATTGCTTGACATAAAGCAATCAAATAAGTTGAAGCCATAAGCTTTAATATCTCAACAGCTTCTGCTGTTTTCCTAGCTGAGATTAATCCAAGTGAATTAATATCTTGATTATGCTGTTCTGCACTTTGAACATGATTAGTAACAGGATTAGCTAAAAACTGAAGCTCAGAACAATATGCAGCCATTGCTATCTCGCCGCCTTTAAGTCCATAATCCAAGCTTAAACATTTACCACCAGAGAGATTTGAAGGCAAATCCAAGTATAAACTGAATAGCTCAAAATTGAATGCCACTGATAACACTACAAACCTATTAAAAGATCTGAACGAACGGTTCCATTTTTTATATCAGTAAAATCTTTGAATTTGAAGCCAGGATTTGGAGATTTATGTTCATTAACATCTTCAATAAAACTACCTCCGGTCCAAATCAATTTGAATTTATGTTCACATGCCTTAACAGCAAGATTATTTTTCTCCACATCAAAATTCTGAATAGTGCATGTCATGTTAACATAGAACTGACTTTTTCATTTGTCATGCAAATCAGAAGGAACAGTTTCATTTGAATTTCATCACCCTGAAAGTTTTGAAAAAATCATAAAGTAAAAATATACTAGGACATGTTGGAATAAGGTTCTAAATAAATGAAAGTTCGCAAATAACAATTATACTACCAGCTCATCGCATAGAACCATCTCAATGTGGTGTTTAGTGGATTTTGCATGCCGAACTACCCACAAATCCTTGACTCTCACAACAACCCTCCATAGGGATTTGCTATTGTCAATATCCCTTATTTTCTCAAAAGGCCTCTGTAGGACGATCATTTTGTTCTTCATTTTTTCATTATTTTTTTCCATGGTCGCAGTCCTAACATGAAAAAAAAAAAATTAACATCAAAACCCATAAATAGTTGCAATCTTTTAGATCTATCATTAAATGACAACATGATAAACAAAAAAAAAAGTTTTGTTACATGGTCTAATTCTGGGTTTTTTTAAAAACTATTTCACCACTTTGAAACGTGGTCACATGCTGCTACGCCTTTGTCAAAACGTGGTTCCTTCCTTCTTCCAACGAAAACAGAGTGAGAAGAAACCCTACCCAAAACGGCGCTGCAATTCGTAAGTTATTCATCAAGCAAGGATATCTATTAATCTTCATCACCTGGGTTTTTTCTTCTCGTTCTATATCGGGAAATATTTTTTCTTTTATGATTTTGATATCGTTATTGGGTTTTCTTTATGATTCTGTTGATTTGTTTTTATAGCACAACACAATGATGAATTGAGGCTGATTTCATTCATTTTCATCGATTTAGGGGAAGGACGATGGAAGCTCAATCAGAGAACAGAGCAGTTACTCGTGCCCGGGGGCGGGTGGTAAGTAAATTATTGTTCGAGATTATTTGTACTGTAGTAGTAGTATTTGCAATTAATATTATACTATACTCTGATTATACCATCTGGTGTTTTTGTAAGTATACTTTTAGGGTTTTGTTTGTTGATTGTTAGTTAGTGTTTGTTATAATAATAATTCCTGATTAGTCCTTTCCATTCTCTAAACTATCAAATTTTATTAAAAAGTTATTATGAATTGATTAGTTGTCTAATGATATAACCTTCGCTGCTATGCCTGCCTTTGTCAAAACGTGCTTCCTTCTTCCAGCGTAAACAGAGTGAGAAGAAGAAACCCCACCCAAAACGGCCCTACCTTGGGAGGGAAAAGAAGTTGGAAGTTCAACCGATCGCTCCATCAAAGAATGGAGAACTGACTATTGGAGATATTGCTCGTGCCCGGGGGCGGGTAAGTAAATTATTGTTCGAGATTATTTGTACTGTAGTAGTATTTCACAAGATGACCAAGAGTTTGACATGTTTGTGCTGAAATTTGATAGACTTGTTGCAAATAACTCTTTGTCAGGAAGTTTTTCCGCTTCATTTCCTTGTAGAATGTGCCACCGGATATGCTCTTTTTCTTGCCCATGGCATTAATGATATTGATATGATTAAGTATCAAGCAGAGGAGTACATTAACCGTTCCGACACCCCTTTTGAGCTCAAAGCTTATCTACCCTTTTCATCTCTTAGTGAAGCTCTCCTTCAAATGAATGCTATATCCAACTGTAAGCTAATTTCATTGTCAAAAAAATATCCCACACAAACAAAATCTATTTTCTTTCCTTATTTTTGTTTCCTTCTGTAGCAAGTGTGACTGAGATGCTAATAAAGTTCATCCAGAAGAATTTTGAACCACCATTCCATCGCCATGTACTTACAACTGCCGATCCATTTCTGGGAGTAAAAATAGTAAATAATGTGGGTCTGAGTGACCATACTTCTTTGCTGACCTTAAGTGTCATGCGTGGTTTGCGGGAGAAAATTGACAAACTCATCGGGTTGCAGGTATGTTGTTCCTACTTCATGCCATCACTTACAATCCATATATATATATATATATATATATATATATATATATGGTTCCTTACTAACCCAAACATTTGATTATTTGCAGCCTGGAGAGTTGGACAAGGCCCAACGCCAACTGGCGCACCTTTACAAAGACCAAAAGCGCACTATATTGGACACCAAAAGTCCCGTCCCGGTTTCGTCATCTTCTTTTCTACAAGAACAAGTCATGGTTGTGCCACATAGATTCGAAGGATTTTTCAACGCCAAGGGCAAAAAGAATATATTGTGCACAAGAAATCTAGTACCCGGGGAAGCTCTTTATGGTGAAAAATTAATACATGTTCAGGTGAGTCGATTTATATATGATTAGTATCTGCCTCTTAATTGGTTTATGTACTTCATGAATATCCATAGGTATTATTATCTTTATGTTGAAAACTCTCGTCACGTCACATGTTAAACCCTTCAAGACCAACGCATTAGTACTCAATTAGAGTTTTCAAAATGCTCCAATTTGGTCCTTTTTTTTAGTGCTATCACTGTTTCACACACAATAACGCATTAGTATCTGCCTCTTAATTGGTGAGTCGATTTATATATGATTAGTATCTGCCTCTTAATTGGGTTATGTACTTCATGAATATCCATGGATATTATTATCTTTATGTTGAAAACTCTCGTCACGTCACATGTTAAACCCTTCAAGACCAACACATTAGTACTCAATTAGAGTTTTCAAAATGCTCCAATTTGGTCCTTTTTTTAGTGCTATCATTGTTTCACACACAATAACGCATAGCTCTATGTTTCCATGTGCTGATCCAGTTTTACGTGTTTGGACTTATTTCAATCTTTGTATCTCAGAATGAAGACGGAACTGAAGTCGAGTACAGAGTATGCGATCCGCGTAGATCCAAGTTGGGTGCTGCAATCCTGGGTGGTGTCACCAATATATGGATTGTAAGTTATCGTATGTTGGAACTTAAAATAACATTTGAGTTGTGCGATTTAACTAAGTATGCTTTATTTTATTTGTTTTAGAAACCCGGCTCTCGTGTTATGTATGTGGGAAAAGTATGCGGAGTTACGGTTTCTGATTTGTCAGATATTGTTGGCTTGGTAAGTTATGTGGTCTATTGTCGGTCATAGATCTTTATCATTTAGACCTTGCCCTAGATGTGTGCTTTAGTTTATACTACAGGTTATAATTTGCTAGCATATCTATTTTGTTAGCAGGATGGTTTAGTTTATGTTGTGGGCAACTCTGATGATGTTACACATATGGAGGGCAAGAGGCCAAATGTTGTGACAATCATCGAGAACGATTATCATTATTGTCATTACCGCATGGTTCTCGGGATGGTAGATGCAGTCTTTGGGGAGATTGATCATCCCCTTGGTGAAATTTATCGTCTTCCTACTAAGGTTCTCTACTAACCCCATAATATGATTGTAAATTGCTAAGTAATGCTACATTTTCTCATTAAATTGTTATGTTGTATTAGGTTTATAGGGATGGGCGTTTTATAGTGAATAATGTTCATTTTTATCTTAAAACTGGTGGGCATTACATGATTTGCACAAAGGTTTGTTTTCAATCATTTATATTTGATTTGTGTGAACTACAGGCAGACAATATGAATTCAAAAGGTCATATTATTTTTTCCTCCGGCGATATAAACAGAGAATTCAAGCTACTACAGACAGTCCCTCTTGATTTAGTAGAGGGGGCATATTTCATTGACATTGGTGGTTACAGGATGCAGCCTGAATAGCTGTATTTTTACTGTTTGGTTGTCTCTTTTTATGATCAACCTTTTTGTATGTAGTCATTTTTTGGGTTTGTCATTCTTTGTAACAAAAAATCATGTATAGTATCAAGTTTCTTTTCATTCTTTTCTTCTATATCATGTGCTTGCTATTTGCTTCTTTTATATTTTTACATTCATTGAATAGATAGATCCAAATCCAAAAAATAACTGATATAGATAGACATGTGCGTCTGTCCTTGGGGAATAATAAATTCATGTAGACTGCTCTGACTCTTATATAGGTTATAGGTTCATCTGACTTGACTTGAATTATTGAAGACCAAATTTGACCATTATTTTTATTATTATTATAAATAACTTTATTTAAACTCAGCTCACTGTACTGTACTGCAAGCATCAGCCGAAAGTAGTAGTTAAAGTGAAAATATGTTGCAGCTACTTCATTTAAGAATCAACATGAAAATCAGTGGTTAGTTAGATTAGATTAGATTAGTTCTTATAAGAATTCATAACTAATTAGAACATTACATGTATGTATTGTGTGAACTCATGTTAAAACAGTCAGTTTTATTTGAGAGCAAGCTTCTTCTTATCTTAGTTTTTGATTTTTCTTAGTATAGTATTATATATACTGTCAAATACTTGATTGCCACATAACCATGCACATTTTAAATTAATCCAAAATAACATGCTGGTTTCATGTTTGTTGTGGGTGTGAAATAATAATAATAATTTACTTTTTTTTTTTTGGTAAACTAAATGTTTTTGTTTCTTAATCATAGCAGCCAAGAAAGACCTTTGCGGATTGGGTTAATTTATGAATAATGCAATGCACAAACATTAATCATAGCAGCCGTCAAAAAAATAATATTAATCATAGCACTTATAAATGCATTTGTAATTTTAATACATTTAAAAGTTACTGCATCACACATTCATAGCCCAAAATTACTTATTTTATTGCATATTAAGCTACTTACTAATGGACCTGAGATTTCACATTCATTCATTGAGCTGTTGCCTACTTGAAAATGATAACATTCTATTGCAACAAAGCAATTGCAGTGGCACTCGCAATATAACAAGCAAACTAACAATTTTCTTACAGAAAACAACCGATGGAATTGAATTCTTACAGAAAACGCAGCAAAATCTTCTTGTTGATTTTTGTTTGTTTCATTGATTTTTGATGATTCATAGATCATATCTTGCATCCTGGACACTCAATGTGCACCTACACCAATTTTCTTCTCCTTCAACACATTGACTAGATTCCAAACCCTGGACATTCGTAATGCATTTGTCACTCACAACGGTATTCATATAAAAATGAGAATAACATTATATAAAATACTTTTATAGAACAGATAACATATAATTAAAACGCAACAGCAGTACAAAAGTTACATAAAATGGATCAATGAATATCTGAAAAAGTTACATAAAATCGATTAATGAATATCCGAAAATCTGATCCGTTTATCCATTAAATTAAACGATTGGATATGGATCGACCTCTAAAATATCTGAGATGTGATCCGAGCCAATCCAAATTTGATAAATTAAATGAATTCGGATATGTATTTAGGCTGATCCGATCCATTGACAGAACTAGACTCATGTATAGAGACCGACAAAAGATTATTTTAATTAATGCAATAAACATAATATTCAAATGCGTATTTTTAAGTTGCAGCTCTTACCTTCATTATACGGTCTGAGATAGAACTCATGGACTCTGAAGCCTTGTGCGGTGTCTACTTCACCGCGACCCTCTACTCTATATAGTCCAAGATATTCATACGCCATCTGATTGTTTCCAACAATGTTTTCACCTCCATGTGCATCGGTATAGGTGACTACTCGTAGAGGAGTCTGTTGTAACATACAATTTCGCATACGCCGGTTGCCTGTACATACAAACATAGATTTCAGTTCATATTAATATGAAAAAGTATAGAAATAACTTTAAAAGTTACCTTAACATAATTATCCTAAATAAAACAATACTAATTTTCATTGATTTAATCATAAGAGAAGAGAGTTTGACCTAAACATAAATATAGCAATTTTTTATCTATATATATAAATCCTAGATAGTTATCCTATTAGTTCTCTGAACCCTAATCCACTTACACCAATGAAATTTCTTCATTTAGCCATGTCATTCACTTACAAAGTCACATCATTTCTCCTTACATTATTGTCATATTGATCAACTTTTCATATACCTATATTTATATGTGTGATGATGCATTAATATATCAAAAAAAAAAAATTTGTCCGATTATATGTTTATATAAGAAAAAAAAACGTATGGACTAATGGAAACAAATAGTCACTATAATGATTGAATATATCTAATCAAAAAGAAATAAAATAGTCATTAAATCATCATATTTTACTAAACAATTGTTTAAACAATTGTCACTAAATAATCATATTTTGTTTAAATTCTATAATCTATTGTTTCTTTATTATGTATAGAGAATTCTATTGTCATGATGTCATACTGAATGTGAATGATAATGAGAAAAAAAGTTTTTCGTCGAAGGATAAAAGGATGTGAGTTATTGATCAATATTAGGTGATCAACTAGCTATTGGTCTGTTCATTTTTCATTTGGGGCGTCGAAGACGGTAAATCATTTACACACTATCTGTTAAAAACTTGAAAGTCTCTCTTGATTATATACTCTTAAAAACTTAAAACTCTGTCTTGATCATTTACACACTTTTTGTTAATTCTAATAATTATTTTTACACAATTATTGGTTTGATTATTATTATTATTAATTATTATTATTATTATTATTTTAATAATATTTATTGTTTCAATTTTTCCACGTTATAATATAAAATAACGCATTACACCCGTGCATCGCACGAGTTTGATGAGTAGTAGGAGAACTATCTAAACATAAATATAGCAATTTTTTATTATTTATTAATTCCCACCCCTGGTTGGGGTGGTCGGGGTTGTGGCGGGGATATCTTGCAACTATGCAAGTTGCATGGGAAGGGTTGTAACAAATCCCTCTTCTCTGCTGATTATGTAAACCAGCTAACCGTACCTGATTTCTGTAGCTAAATTGCTCCCCTTCTACAATCGGGGGAACAGGCCCGTGTTGTAAGCTTCTGGCGCGAACTTCAGCGTATTGTTGAGGATGATCAGCTATGGCTGTATCAAATGCATTTTCATTATCGTTATCAAAAACCTCAACAAATCGACGCAGAAGAACACGGGCAGCATCATTGTTGTTATCCATAAAAAATGAGTTGGTTACTTTACTAAAGAATTTAAAGAGAGAACTTAAAGAACTTAAAGAAAAACTGAAGAACACGGAAGAGAACCTAAAGAACTTAAAGAAAAACTGAAAGAAATTTTGCCTAAAGAAAAACTAAGAACTAAGAAAAACTTTAGATAAATAAGATATTTATCCTAAAGAACTAAAATAAGAAAAACTAAGAACTAAGAGTTATTAGATAAACTAAAAGTTAGAAGAAAAACTAAAAGTTTGAAACTAAAGGCAGAAGAACTAAAACGATGACTACTACGGAGATCTGGTGGAGGATCGACGACAGCGAGCAACAGAGATCTGGTCGATGGCAGAACTTGATGAAGAAACGATTTTGAACAAAATTTATCCTTTTGCTGTGTTACACATGAAAAAGAAACTTTGATTTTGGAGGTAGACATAGATTGAATCTTTGTTTCTCGTTTTGAATCTCTTCTTCACTTTTCCTCAAACTAATCTCAACCCTGGCCTGAAGAAACAATCTTCTTCGTTTTGAGTCTCTTCAACATCAAAACTCAAATTTGCATACTTTCACACCTCCGTTGTTATGAAATAGCAACCCTTGAAGCGGCAGCAACTGTGGCTGCGCACGGAACATCGTGACAGTGAGTTTAATTTCTGGATCTATTTGCCCTCTTCTTTGGAAACAATGACTACTACGGGTTGAAATTGTATCAATTAGTTGCTTTGAAACAATAATAGTTGATTGAATTATACCAATTAGTTGTTTGGAAACAATGACAGTTTCTAGAATTTTATGGGTTATACCAATTCTGTCATGATAATTGTTTGTAAACAATAACATTTGTTTGCCATTGTTATAGTCTGACAAAAGAGAGAAGTGCTGTTATTCAATTGATTGTGTTTGGTTTATTTTGTTTTAAATTTGATGTGGTCCATTTCTAAAAGAGGAAGAGTTATTAGATTGTATTAGAGTGTATGTACATCAATATGTAAAATTATAGTGCAGGAGACGACGATGGCGGCGAACGGCATTTCAACCAATAAACCTACGAAAGGATCAATGGAGCTGACAACAACGTGAAGCAATGAGTTTGCGACGACGATGTCAACCGGCACCACGCGAACAAGATAGTGTGTTGGTTGTTATTAAAGATTGAAGAAAGGATGAAGTACAAAGTACAAGTGTGTAAAGGGAGAGAAAAGAAAGCAAAACGACATTTATTTTAAAGGTTTTAATTCTTATCCATTGATTTGTCCCTAAAAGGAATGAAGGGTTGAGATCACCCCACATTATTTCCTGCAGTTTTCTCTCCACGGGAGAGAATCCATTCCCTCAGTAAACAGAGTAGAAGTAATTTCACGTGGGAGAGAGACGAGTAACAAAGGGACAAAATTGTTTGTTTGGTAAACGGACAAGGATTACATGACTTTGACCCGGGAAAGTCATGTAACTTTGGACAAATTCTGTCCTTTTGATCAATCGAATGACCCATAGTATGCCACCTGTTATTTTTCTAAAAATTAATGAAACAAACAAAAATCAACAAGAAGATTTTGCAGCGTTTTCTGTAAGAATTCAATTCCATCGGTTGTTTAATTCAAGAGATAAAGAGATGCATTAGAAATAACAAGAATACCACTCAACCTGCATGGAGAAGACATTCTGATTTGGAAACTCGGTAGAAATGGAGATCGACGGCAGGTGGAAGATTGACGGCGACGAGCGACGGAGATCTGGTGGACGGCTGGTGGAGGATCGACGACAGCGAGCAACAGAGATCTGGTCGATGGCAGAACTTGATGAAGAAACGATTTTGAACAAAATTTATCCTTTTGCTGTGTTACACATGAAAAAGAAACTTTGATTTTGGAGGTAGACATAGATTGAATCTTTGTTTCTCGTTTTTATTTGATGCTAAAGTGCTGATTTGAAGTTAAAAAAATTTGATTTGGAGTAAAAAGTGGAACGGCAACGGAACAAAATATTGATTTGTGTTTTTAATGCTACAGTAATAATAAATAATATTGGTAAATATAAAGTAGTAAAGTTGTACTCTGTAATATCATTAAAATATTGCTGTAATTATACTCGACCCGTTTTACCACTTAAACTCGACCCGTTTCGGTACGGATTGGGCTGGTTTTTGGGTTACCACTTTTGATTCATATAACACCCTTCCTTTCTAAATACTACCTCCTCTTAATATACAAGATCATTTTACAAAATATTTGTGTGTCATTTTATAAGATCATTTTTTAAATTCAAGATATATTAATTAAATTTTCATTTTATTTTATATGGAAGATGTATAATTCATCGAGATATCAAGCCTGCAAACATTCTTCTTGATGATGATATGGAAGCTAGGATTGTAAGTTTTGAACTTGCAACGGCGATGCCTGATGGGCAGACGCATATCAGTACTACAAGCGTGGCTGGCACGGTGGGATATATAGCACCTGAGTATCATCACTTATTCACAGTCAGTGACAAGTGTGACATTTATAGCTTTGGTGTTAGCTTGGTGCTTTGGTGATGGGAAAACTTCCTTCTGATGATTTTTTTCACCACACGGACGAGTTGAGTTCGGTCAGGTGGATGAGAAATATCATGACTTCAGAAAATCCAAAGGATGCAATTGATAAAAGGCAAAGTGGATTACTCACCTCTAATCATGGTGAACAACCACAAGCATAAACTATACTAAAACTAAGAACTAAGAAAATATAAGAGAAAACTTTATTTGATGAATTGTAATGTTACAAGTGATGGAAGGTGTGTTTTACATGAGAGAAAGTCCTATATATAGCCACAAGACTTGTGATTTTCGTGGCTTTACAATAGAATAGGAGTTACACAATGTTTAATGGCCATAAAGAAGGAAATAAAGATATAAGACTGATTTGTGAAAAGCTTTTAGCATTTGGCACTGTCTGACACTGTCATGGCCGTAACATAGCATGCACTGGTCGTGACAACCTTCAGTTTTCGTGGTTTTTTATTTTTCTTTTCTCTTTCTTGTACTTGGTGGGTTTTTATGACCCTTTAATGTGTTTATTAGCCAATCCCACGAAATGTAACTACTTTTAGTCATGAATTCCACCAGCTCTTCATTTAGTAAGCACCCATCCACATGCAAGGAAGGTTCTTGCGCGTTATGATGTTTTGTATATGAAAATCCAAACTGAATTATCACAATGTTGCTGTTCTAAATGGTAATTGATTGAAGTGTTCAGAGCCGACCTTTTTGGCCAAGAGATCAGTACAATTTCAATTCAATCTAAACAAAATGAAGGTATGTTTCACATGACCTAGAATTCTCACTTCTCACAAACAATAAGGTAGTGTTTGGCCTGACTTTTTTCCAACTTAAAATCACTTAAAAGAAGAAGTAGGGCCAAACACTATTTCAAATAAGTACTACAATTAATAAGCAACTTATTTTTACAGTTGAAAATTGAATAAAAAGTAGATATTTAAAAAGTTAAAAATACCAACTTAATTTCAAACACGCCTAGCTTATTTTCCTTATCCCCTCTTCGATTCCCACCACCTGTATGTATTTTCTTTTATTTTAATTTTTTCTGACTTTGTTTCTTGCCATTTACGCTGTACCACTATCATTGAATTGTTTCTTTATCCTAGCATGTGCTTGCAGTACATTACTTTTTAGCTAATTGCTACCATTTCTTTTCTAAAGGTGCTACCTTTGTGTTTTTTTAATGAAACGTATTAATTGGAGTATTCAGTTACGTTGTATTTTTATTTTTTTGTTACATGTTACTAGGGGTGCTTATGGTTCGGTTTGGATCGGTTTTGAGGTAAAAACTCATCTGATCCAAAAATAAATTTATTTGCGACTCGGTCCGGTTTTGGATGATAAATAAAAAAAATTCAATCCAATCTGATCCAATTTTATGCAGTTTAATTTGGATCGGTTTTTGGATATCCAAATTATAAATTGTAATTTTTTTTGACGAAATAAATATTAAGATATAACATATAATATATTAAAAATTAATATTTTGGAATGACAATTGTCAATTATATTAGAAACATATCGAAAGGTAAAAAATAAAATAAATTAAACTAACAAACAATATTAACAAAATTTAAAATAAACAAAAAATAGGATATTAACAAAATTTAAAATAAACAAAAAATAGGGAAATGCAATATATATTCATAATGATAAAAAGATAAATAAGGATTAAAATATATGTGCGATTTAGTTCGGTTTTGAAAAATCAATCCGAAATTCGATCCAGCGGTTTTCACAAAAGAAAATCCAAACACATCCAAAAATATTCGATTTTTTGCGGTTTTCGGTTTTTTTGGATCGGTTTGCGATTTTTATTTTAGATTGGTTTGGATTTGAGCATCCCTACATGTTACATTATATTTTTATTAACAAATGAAATGTTAATATTTAAATAACAGTATAAAATTGACAATAAATAAAATGAAATGGTAGTATTTAAATAATATTTTACTTATAAGTGTATTAATACTTGATTATTATGGCCTTTTAAAAAATTAAAAGATTGTTGCATTTAATAATATTTAAAGGTGTTTACTAACTATTTATTTACTACCAAACAACTTTAACTTTATCTTTTAAGTCAATATTTTCAACTTTAACTTTAAGTTAGCTTTTAAGTTCAAAAAAAGTCGGGCCAAACGTTACTGTTTGCAATTTTACCTTCTCAACTCATTAGTCTCCTCTGTTTGCCTTCAATATGTTAAAGTCTCAGCCTCTATCTGTCAAAACTAGCACAAAGGAAGCAGTAGAACTAACTAAGACAGAGAAGAACCAATCCAGTGCTAATTTTTAGGCATAAGGCTTTAGATTCAATAAATTAGGCATAAACCAATCCAGAATAATGTGCGTATACAATTAATAAGGCATATTAAGTCACCTGAGGCGGAAATTGATCCACGCAACGGTAAACATGGTGTAATGTTGTGGTTGACAAGTTTTGCAATGGCTTCTAGTATTTCATATCTGATTCCTGAGTAGCCTTGAAGAAGTGTGTTGATTCTTACTAGAATTGCAGCTCTTGTTGCATTGTGTGGTAATGTATGACATGGTTCTGTTCCATTTCCAAATATTCCAGCATTCAGAAACCTGTCACAAACAAAAATCACAATTTGCATGATTAGTATTAGATAGATGGATTTGGATCCTCTACTGTGATTACACCGCACAGCACGCGGCAGAATTGTTGGATTTGTGAGAGAAAACCAAATTGAATAATCGAAACACTGCATGAGTATTTTTTTTTATTCACACAATACTCACCTAATTATAGACTATAATTAGGTGAGTATTGTGCGAATAAAATAATAAAATTCATAAACCTAGTAAAAGAAATATTATTTTGATCGGTCCCAACTTGACTTCGTGCGATAACTTTAAATACAAACAAACACCTATGTTAGTCACCGAAAAAAAATGATATCCAATTTCGTCTTTCATAATAAAAATATTGACCAGACAATTGTTCGTAATTACGTGTTCAAATGAAAACCTAACCATCCAAAATAGTTCCTAACGAAAAAACGAGACTAAATTTTAGTTGTTTTTCTTTTTCTTCCTGAAAGACTAGAATGAATCTTTACTCTTTTTTAACTATGATGAGATTGAAAATAAAATAGAGTACCTACCTAATAAGCTCAGTTTTAAGGGCATGACCTTGAGTAGTTCTTCTATGAGAGGTTGAACCAAAGCCAGTAGTGACACCATAACAATCAGTACCCTTATGAACACTCTCCATCACCCATTCACTACTCTCCTTAACTCTAACCCTTGCCCCCTCATTCAGCTCTACCGCCGCCATCCTCCCGGCCACCGCAGCCACCTCCCCCACCCTCAATTTCTCCCCTCCCACCCTCACCACCTCAATTTCGCGGCCACCGCAACACATGTTATTGCTCATTAGTTCCTTCTATCTAATCTAGGGTTTGCAAGAGTTGATGCAAGCTTAATTAGGATTATATATATAAACCACTGATAGGGTTTAGGTTCCATTCAATTGCATCGCAGTAGAAGAGAAGAAAATGGAAGGGAAGAGAAGCGTGCGTATGTGCTGTTTATGCAATGAGAGAAGAGCATCTCTTAGCAGACCTAAAACTCTTGAACAGATTTGCAGAGAATGCTTCTATCTTGCCTTCGAAGACGAGATTCATCAAATCATCGTCTCCAACCGCCTCTTCATCCGTGGCGACCGCGTAACTATTGGCGCTTCCGGCGGTAAAGACTCCACCGTCCTCGCCTACGTTTTATCGAAACTCAACCGCATCCATGATTACGGCCTCCATCTCTTCCTCCTCTCCGTCGACGAGGGCATCACCGGCTACCGCGACGATTCTCTCGAAACAGTTCACAGAAACCAGATTCAGTATGGTTTGCCTCTGAAAGTTGTATCCTACAAGGATTTGTACGGATGGACCATGGACGAAATCGTGAAACTGATCGGTCTGAAGAATAACTGCACCTTCTGCGGCGTGTTCCGTAGACAGGCGCTTGATCGAGGCGCAGCATTCCTTAAAGCAGATAAACTTGTGACAGGACACAACGCTGACGATATAGCTGAGACAGTTCTGTTGAACATATTGAGAGGAGATATAGCTAGATTGAGTAGATGCAGTTCAATAATAACAGGTGAAGATGGACCAATCCCTAGATGCAAACCTTTTAAGTATACTTACGAAAAGGAGATTGTTATGTATGCTTATTTCAAAAAGCTTGATTACTTTTCCACTGAATGCATTTATTCTCCAAATGCATATCGTGGTTTTGCTCGCGAGTTCATCAAGGATTTGGAGAGAATCAGGTCTCCCTTTTCTTCTCTGTTCATTTTATTCGTTTGTTTGTTTGTTTGTTTGTTTGTTATTCATAATCATGTAATTGCTTACAGACCCAGGGCCATTCTCGACATCATCAAATCCGGTGAGAATTTTAGGATTTCTACCACTACTAAAATGCCAGAGCAGGGAACCTGTGAGCGTTGTGGTTATATTTCTAGTCAGGTATTTCTAGTCAGGCTTTCTTTGTCCTGAATATCTTGTATTGTCTTTTTCTCTGTTTATTTCACTCCTGGGTCATATGAACTACAACAGCTGTGATACAATGGATTAAACGTTTCATGTGCAGAAATGGTGTAAAGCTTGTGTTCTGCTTGATGGACTGAATCGAGGTTTGCCTAAACTGGGAATTGGACGGAGTCGGGTTGCTATTGGTTGCAAAGAAGAAAATGAAAGCCATGGAGGAAAGACCATCGAAAGCAAACAGTGTGGATCTTTAGACTTCTGATTTTCTATGTAAGCATCATATATATCAGTGGGTTCTATGTACTATTGATAATCAAAGGTAACTGCAGTTAATATCTATCGGTGAATTTCATGACAGTTAGTAGAGATGTAGATACATCTGATGACAAAAAGTATAAGACAAATAGACTTTGTAGCACAACTTTGCATCTCAAGACATTGATCAAAACGATAAGTCTAGAATAGTTGCATTATTTGCAGATTTTTTTCACATCTCTAGCTTAATTTTTGTGAGCATTACTTTGTCCTACAGTTATTTGTATCCTTGTACTCAGAATTTGTCGCTACATCTCAACAATGTACTTTAGAATTCAACCTCAAGCATTGGCTTGGATATCCTTGAGCATGCAACTTGAGTTTTGGTATTGCAATCTTGCTTATGTTCTTCTCTAGCAATGGCTTTCATTAAAGAATGTATGAATAATCCAACAATGTATTCTACTCCATATTAATGTCAATCAGTTTTACAAGCTTGGCTGCACTTTCAAACTTTTTACTTGATTGTGTTTATGAAGTTCTGTTTTGTTAGTGTTACCAGCGAGTTACCAAGACTTATTGATGGGATACCACAATAAGGATGAATGTTATGACTTGTTTATTACTCGTAGTAGTGGTTAATTGATTAGTTTAACAGCAATCAATATGAGGGTATCTAAATTAATAAACTGGAAAAAAGGGAGGGGGTGAAAGTAGTCCAGGTCATTTAAATATTGAACGATAGAATCATGGTTTGGGAAGTCTTTTAAATTATAGACAGCCTGGGTATTTTAGTCCATAGTTTAGTTTTGTCATGTAAACATTTATGGCAACTGGTATCTTATTACAAATGAATAGGGAAAGTTCCCTGGATTACAGTTTTATTGAAATCATGAAGCTGGTTAAGGGCGAGGTTAGGTGTTTTCAACTACACAGTATCATCTTGGTTTTACTAATCTCACGTCATGTTATGGGGTGGTTCATTTCTGTGGCAAGTATGGAAGGGTCATCTATTGGTTTATCTTATTATTAGAACATGCTAATATTTGACATTTCACTTTATAAAAATAGTTCTATGTATTACCAAATAAATTTTTGCATGGAAACTAGTCAAGTGGTATCCTTCCCCTCTAAATGTTCTCAAGCTTAATGTCGATGGACCTCATTATAGTGGTAGTAGAGGCATGCTTGTTTGTGGTGATTGCCTTTTAAGACTCTAATGGTCACTTCATTTGGGGTTTCACATGCAACTTTGGTATAGTCACTTCAATTTTGGCTTAGCTTTGGAGTTTAGTTCATGGTCTTCGTCTTGGATATGATATGTCCATTTGTAATGTTCTTATCAGAATCTTTGGTGATTATTAACAAAGTGAAACTGCTTATATTCTCCATCTTGGTTATCCCGAGTCTCTCATCTCCATCTTGCCTTGTTGCTGGAAGAATCTCTTGCTCTGATTGGTTTTGCTAACTGAGAGTGCTCAGTCAAACAAATTTTTCATGAGGCTAATTAGTGTGCTGACAAGTTGGTACATTTTGCTCATGGTGGTGGTTTTGGTTTTGGTGTTATGGAGTTGTTTCATCCTCGTCCTTGAGTTTCACCTTTTTATTTATGATGACTAGTCATTAGTCTTTCTTTAATCTTCTAGTGTTATATATAAAGTTAGAGCACAGGTATTTTGTCTGTTGCCACATTGTTCCAGTGCTTATCACAAAGTTAGCTTGGTGGCATTGGCAATAATCATTTTCGTTATAACAATAACTAATAGCTGACAATATTAAATAAGTTGATGATGCCTCTGAGAGGAAAGTAGGTTTCGGTAAAATGAATGTTGTTCAGCATGCTGACATGAAGAGCATGGCAGCTATATCTCCATATTCTTTAACTAATAGCATCATTGAAAGCCTTTTATTCTTCCAGCATTAATAATAACTATTTCAGCCCTTGGAATGAACTTCGTCTTGATTGATCAAACCTTTTCCCAATTTTTTTTTTTTACTTTTTGCTAATTTTCTTAGTCACTTTTTTGCTGATTTGCAGGAGATAATGACCCTGCAGATATCCAAAAATGAATGGTTCATGGAAGTTGATGATATTTGTTTGTAGCAAATATGTGAATTGCTGGAGTTTTGCTTTGATCTGCAATACAATTTATCTTTGGCACATTAGCAGCCCGCCATCAATTAGCTTTTCTATTTACTCATATTCAAAAGGTTGCAGAAGCAAATAATTTCTGACACATTCTTTTTTCAAGTGTCATGGTGGTAATGAAATAGTTGAGTCTACTCATTTATTTAAAATTGTAGCTTTATATTTTGGGAAATTCTGTTCTCTCTTGCATTGCTCAAAATCAACAAAAACTCTTACACGAGAAGTTGGATTCCGGTGACCTGCGTGTCCTTATATTTTAGAGCAAGGCTTGATGAGATAAAGAATAGAAAAGCATTACTTTTGCCATGATACTACAGAATCACACCAATTGTTTATTGTACCAAGGAGCCGGAGCCGGAGCAGGCATTCTTTAAAGGTTAATTGAATTTGTGTTCTGTTATTTTTCCTCCATCTTAAATCACACATTCATGTCCTCAAGCAACACAATGTTTTGTGAACAAATGTTTCCGCGATCATTTGTTCATAATTTATCTGTTGTTTATCCCTAGATAAGCTTACAACATTAATCTTCAAAAAGACATAACTAATATTAATGCAATTTTACAAAAAATAGCATCTGTTTTTAGAGACAGAGATACAGGCAAAGACTGAAAACATTTATAATCTTTTCTCCCTGTTTAAGGGGAGCATGAAGATTTCTTTTCCCATCAAAGTAGAGTATGGTGTTGGGGTCAGATTGCATTTTTCTTTTCTTTGTTTTATTTGTAATCGGGGTACCCTTGTGTATGATCGTAAAGACTAGTTTCTTGAGTTTTGTGAGACCTAAATGAACGATAAACTCTTCACAAGAGTTTTAATGTCGTTGAATGCCCAAATTTATATTCGAACCAGAAACATCCCATTGTGTTTGTATTAACAATACTTTTTAAGAGAAGTTAACACAAGATATTAACAAATTAATGTTTAAATTCTATACTAAAATCGTGAAACTGATCGGTCTGAAGAATAACTGCACCTTCTGCGGCGTGTTCCGTAGACAGGCGCTTGATCGAGGCGCAGCATTCCTTAAAGCAGATAAACTTGTGACAGGACACAACGCTGACGATATAGCTGAGACAGTTCTGTTGAACATATTGAGAGGAGATATAGCTAGATTGAGTAGATGCAGTTCAATAATAACAGGTGAAGATGGACCAATCCCTAGATGCAAACCTTTTAAGTATACTTACGAAAAGGAGATTGTTATGTATGCTTATTTCAAAAAGCTTGTTTACTTTTCCACTGAATGCATTTATTCTCCAAATGCATATCGTGGTTTTGCTCGCGAGTTCATCAAGGATTTGGAGAGAATCAGGTCTCCCTTTTCTTCTCTGTTCATTTTATTTGTTTGTTTGTTTGTTTGTTATTCATAATCATGTAATTGCTTACAGACCCAGGGCCATTCTCGACGTCATCAAATCCGGTGAGAATTTTAGGATTTCTACCACTACTAAAATGCCAGAGCAGGGAACCTGTGAACGCTGTGGTTATATTTCTAGTCAGGTATTTCTAGTTAGTCAGGCTTTCTTTGTCCTGAATATCTTGTATTGTCTTTTTCTCTGTTTATTTCACTCCTGGGTCATATGAACTACAACAGCTGTGATACAATGGATTAAACGTTTCATGTGCAGAAATGGTGTAAAGCTTGTGTTCTGCTTGATGAACTGAATCGAGGTTTGCCTAAACTGGGAATTGGACGGAGTCGGGTTGCTATTGGTTGCAAAGAAGAAAATGAAAGCCATGGAGGAAAGAGCATCGAAAGCAAACAGTGTGGATCTTTAGACTTCTGATTTTCTATGTAAGCATCATATAAATCAGTGGGTTCTATGTACTATTGATAATCAAAGGTAAC
Source organism: Trifolium pratense (assembly GCF_020283565.1). NCBI lineage: Eukaryota > Viridiplantae > Streptophyta > Magnoliopsida > Fabales > Fabaceae > Trifolium > Trifolium pratense. The sequence goes on along the minus strand of NC_060065.1, from coordinate 54,441,663 downwards.
TGCAGTTAATATCTATCGTTTTGATCAATGTCTTGAGATGCAAAGTTGTGCTACAAAGTCTATTTGTCTTATACTTTTTGTCATCAGATGTTTCTACATCTCTACTAACTGTCATGAAATTCACCGCGACAAAAGGACATGGTCAAAATTTAGGGTGCAACATTGACAAAGAAAAATGACCAATCACAAATTAAAATCCTCAACTTCTTAAATGGGGCAAGAAAATTCAAAGAAGACTGAGTCACCGAGTACAAAGTATGAGAGTTAGTCCACACGTTTTATGGCTATAAAAAAATAAAGAAAATAAGTGAAACAACCATCATAGAACAAGGATTTTAGAGAGAGAGAGAGGGATTCCATTCCCAGTTTGATTCCAATTTCCAAAACAGAACACCAAAATCTTAGCCTTAATGGCTAAGAATAATAACTTATCATTCTTCTTCTTATCATTCTTGTCTCTTCTTTTTTCTATTCATGCTAAACTCCAACTTCACCCTTCAGACACAAAAGCTCTCACAACTCTCCAAAACAACCTCGGACTCATCAACCTTAACACAACAAATCACCCTTGTAATGCCGAGGGTGTGTTCTGTGAGAGAAGACTCAATAACAATGAAAGCTATTCTCTCAGAGTCTCAAAACTTGTTTTCAATTCAAAACAACTCAGAGGAACACTTTCTTCAGCCATTGGAAAACTTACAGAGCTCAAAGAACTCTCTCTTTCACACAACAAACTCGTTGACCGAATCCCACCTTCCATAGTTGACTGTAGAAAGCTTGAAATTCTTAACCTTGCTAATAATCTTTTCTCTGGTGAAGTTCCTTCTGAATTACCTTCTCTCATTCGTCTTCGTTTGCTTGATATCTCTGGGAATAAACTCTCTGGAAACTTGAATTTCCTTCGTTATTTTCCCAATCTCGAAACTCTCTCTGTTGCAGACAACCACTTTACAGGGAGAGTTCCTGCTTCTGTTCGTTCTTTTCGCAATCTTAGACAGTTTAACTTCTCTGGTAACCGTTTTCTTGAAGGCGTGCCGGTCAATCAGAAGCTTCTTGAATATCAAGATACTGATAATACTATTCCCAAACGCTATATCCTTGCTGAGAAATTAAATGTAACTTCAACAAGGAGGAACTCTCCAGCAGGTGCTCCAGCTCCTGGTCCTGCAGCTGCTAAACACAAGCATAAGAAGAGCAGGAGGAAGCTAGCTGGATGGATTCTTGGGTTTATAGCCGGAGCGTTCGCCGGAATACTTTCCGGTTTTGTGTTTTCTTTGCTGTTTAAGTTGGCTTTGGCTTTGGTTAAAGGAAAAGGAAAGGGTTCTGGTCCTGCAATTTATAGTTCATTGATTAAGAAAGCTGACGATTTAGCTTTCTTGGAGAAAGAAGACGGTTTAGCTTCGTTGGAAATCATTGGAAGCGGTGGATGTGGTAAGGTTTACAAGGCAGAATTACCAGGAAGTAATGGTAAAATGATTGCTATCAAGAAGATTATTCAGCCACCTAAGGATGCAGCTGATCTAGCTGAAGAAGATAGTAAGATTTTGCATACTAAGATGAGACAAATTAAGTCAGAGATTGATACCGTTGGTCAGATTCGTCATCGAAACCTTTTGCCTTTGTTGGCTCATCTTTCTAGACCTGATTGTCATTACCTTGTGTACGAGTTCATGAAGAATGGTAGTTTGCAGGATATGTTGACCAAAGTTCAAAGAGGTGAAGCTGAGTTAGATTGGTTGTCAAGGCATAAGATTGCGCTTGGTATCGCAGCTGGTCTTGAATACCTTCACACGAGTCATAGTCCGCGTATAATTCATCGAGATCTCAAGCCTGCAAACATTCTTCTTGATGATGATATGGAAGCTAGGATTGCGGATTTTGGACTTGCAAAAGCAATGCCTGATGCAGAGACGCATATCAGTACTTCGAAGGTGGCTGGCACTGTGGGATATATCGCGCCTGAGTATCATCAGATATTCAAATTCAGTGACAAGTGTGACATATATAGCTTTGGTGTTATGCTTGGTGTTTTGGTGATGGGAAAACTTCCTTCTGATGAGTTTTTTCAGCACACGGACGAGATGGTTTTGGTCAAGTGGATGAGAAATACTATAATTTCAGAAAATCCGAAGGATGCAATTGATGCAAGGCTCCTTGGTAATGGTTTTGAGGAACAGATGCTTCTGGTTTTGAAGATTGCCTGCTTTTGCACCATGGATAATCCTAAGGAGAGGCCTGACAGTAAGAATGTTAGGATTATGTTGTACCAAATTAAGCACTAGTTAATTTGATGATGTGTGAAATAAAATGTATAAGAATGTGTGATTAAGTGTGTCTGTTTAGTATTATCAATGTATTAGTAAATGATAAGGTGTTGTTTCAAAGGTTAATGTTGTTTTCTTACACCATGCTGAATTTCAAGAAAGAAAAAAAAGTAAGATAGAAAGAAATTCAGCATTGTGATGATCTATGTCTAATTGAATCTGTAACTATGTGGTCTATGTTTCTATATTGATCAATAAAAAAATACTACCATATGTTGTAACCAAACTTTCATTCTGAGTATTTTTATGGATAAGCATTTTTTATCATTAATTTTGATTAAGAAAAGGAAAAAAAAAAGCCCTTGATATCATAACCAAGCTTTAAATTTGGACAAAAGAGTGAATAGGCACAACACTTGATATCTCTGCATGCTGTATCAACAGTTAAAATGATATACAATACAATCCTAAGTTTCACTAGTTATTTTCTTTTATATTTTGTTTTACACATTTTTTTTCACCACCAGTATCCGGCCCACTAGACCGCCTAATCTGGTTCGGGGGTCAGTTATGGCATCAAGTGGTTCCAGCCCTCTCCCGATCGCAGTTGCGGAAGATCAAACATTGGTCCTCCCCACCAAGTCCAGCACCAATCACCACTAGAACAACTAACGATTGGTTACACATTTGGTTTTTACTCGCTTCTTTTCTCACCTATCTCACTTTCTCTCTTTTTTCTCTTGCTTTTCTACCTTTTCTTCCTCTCCGTTCTCACTGTATAATTGGCACTACATTTACTCTTATAATGTAAAAATGCCAAAGCACCTAGAGGCAATGACCAAACTCAATTGCATTTATTGATTGATAATACAAGAATTAAGATGTTGTAATTAAACAACTTTTGGAGAAAGCATGTATGTTTTATGGTGCAATCTTATGTGTAACAGAAAGCATGTCGTACAAAATTACACGAAGGCTATGTGTGCAATGGATATAGTGGGACATCATGAAAAAGCTTTATCTCATATCTATTGGCAACACCCAGCTGGAAACTTTGTGAAGCTAAACACGGATGGGGCTTGTAAAGAAGGTAGAAGAGCGGGTTGTGGTGGAGTTATTAGAGGAAACCAAGGTGAATGGTTGGGTGGTTTTGCAAAAGGAGTTGGGCAATGTAGTGCTTTTGTTGCGGAGCTTTGGGGAGTCTTGGAAGGTTTGACGCTTGTAAAGCGGTTGGGGTTCTCAAATGTGGAGGTAAGCATTGACTCAAAGGCTGTTGTCCAAGTTCTTTTAACATCGAGAGCTAAGGGGGCGTTTGTTTCAAGGTTGTTAATTTTACTCACAGGAATCATATTCCCAGGAAATAATAATGGGAACTTTATTCCTAGGTATTTTAGAAAAAACATGTTTGGTTCATATTAACTACATTCCTAGGAATTATTGATAAAAGTGGGTAAAAGAGAAGTTATTGGAAGTTATTTAAAATGTATTCCCATTTTCATGGGAACTTTTCTTTCCCACCCATTTCCTTGGGAATAAAATCATGGGAATAAGAGAAGTTATTGAAAGTTATTTTATTCCAAGGAAACTTCATATCCAGGAATAATTTAATGTCAACCTTGTAACAAACATGGGTATATTTATTCCAACCCATATATTCCCAGGAATATTATTCCTAACCTTGAAACAAACACCCCCTAAAGGTGTGGATGGGTATGCTATATTTAAGAAGATTCGTCGACTTTTGACGATAGATTGGAATGTAAAAATTACACATGAGTATCGGGAAACTAACAAATGTGCGGATGCATTAGCAAATATTGGATGTAATTTGGATCATGAAATAATTTTTTACGAGGCTTGTCCAGTGGAGATTAGGGATATATTGTTAGCTGATCAACTAGGGATTACCACCCCTAGATTGATTGTTATTTAGTTTTTGTGTTTGTTGGGCTTTAGCCCTCTTTTCTATCAAAAAAAAAAAGAAAGCATGTCGTACACGTGTACCTAGCTTGTTTATTAACCATTGGATACATCACTATAATAATGAATTCTCAATAAAAATTCACTATAATAATTAATGGTTGATATTATTTACAGTGGCTTGGTTACTCAGGTTACAGAAAAAGTTGCTACATGTTCCCCAACTGCAGTATTCCAAATTTTCAGTTGTGAACCCAAAGAGGCTATGATACTTAACTAAGGAAGGAACTAACTCACATGCTTCTTACTTGTACTTGTATACACCTTCCAAGGTATATGTATGTATCAGCACGAGAACAAAAAACCCACTGCATTTCCAATTCCATGGTTTCTGTTTCCCAATCTATGTTTTGGAGTTTCCAATTGGTTCAGCAAGGAAACTCAGTTTAAGATTGTTCCAGAAGGAGCCAGTGTTCAAGCTCTGTGAAAAAGAGAGAATTTCTGAATAGCGCGAGAAAGTACTTAGCCACTGAAAGCAAGCAACAATGCAGTTGAATTTATTTTGATATAGTTTTATGCTAAATCAGAAAGAGTCAAAATAAATAGTATTAAATTTCATTTTTTAATCAATAAAATCAAATAGTAAAAATTCGCCATTTTAATTAATTAAATAATAATGAAAATGAAATGTGGGGGTGGAAAAAGAAATTTTCATTCTCTAATTCGTTCGCTGCTGCTACGCCTTTGTCAAAACGTGGTTCCTTCTTCCAACGAAAACAGAGTGAGAAGAAACCCTACCCAAAACGGCGCTGCAATTCGTAAGTTATTCATCAAGCAAGGATATCTATTAATCTTCATCACCTGGGTTTTTTCTTCTCGTTCTATATCGGGAAATATTTTTTCTTTTATGATTTTGATATCGTTATTGGGTTTTCTTTATGATTCTGTTGATTTGTTTTTATAGCACAACACAATGATGAATTGAGGCTGATTTCATTCATTTTCATCGATTTAGGGGAAGGACGATGGAAGCTCAATCAGAGAACAGAGCAGTTACTCGTGCCCGGGGGCGGGTGGTAAGTAAATTATTGTTCGAGATTATTTGTACTGTAGTAGTAGTATTTGCAATTAATATTATACTATACTCTGATTATACCATCTGGTGTTTTTGTAAGTATACTTTTAGGGTTTTGTTTGTTGATTGTTAGTTAGTGTTTGTTATAATAATAATTCCTGATTAGTCCTTTCCATTCTCTAAACTATCAAATTTTATTAAAAAGTTATTATGAATTGATTAGTTGTCTAATGATATAACCTTCGCTGCTATGCCTGCCTTTGTCAAAACGTGCTTCCTTCTTCCAGCGTAAACAGAGTGAGAAGAAGAAACCCCACCCAAAACGGCCCTACCTTGGGAGGGAAAAGAAGTTGGAAGTTCAACCGATCGCTCCATCAAAGAATGGAGAACTGACTATTGGAGATATTGCTCGTGCCCGGGGGCGGGTAAGTAAATTATTGTTCGAGATTATTTGTACTGTAGTAGTATTTCACAAGATGACCAAGAGTTTGACATGTTTGTGCTGAAATTTGATAGACTTGTTGCAAATAACTCTTTGTCAGGAAGTTTTTCCGCTTCATTTCCTTGTAGAATGTGCCACCGGATATGCTCTTTTTCTTGCCCATGGCATTAATGATATTGATATGATTAAGTATCAAGCAGAGGAGTACATTAACCGTTCCGACACCCCTTTTGAGCTCAAAGCTTATCTACCCTTTTCATCTCTTAGTGAAGCTCTCCTTCAAATGAATGCTATATCCAACTGTAAGCTAATTTCATTGTCAAAAAAATATCCCACACAAACAAAATCTATTTTCTTTCCTTATTTTTGTTTCCTTCTGTAGCAAGTGTGACTGAGATGCTAATAAAGTTCATCCAGAAGAATTTTGAACCACCATTCCATCGCCATGTACTTACAACTGCCGATCCATTTCTGGGAGTAAAAATAGTAAATAATGTGGGTCTGAGTGACCATACTTCTTTGCTGACCTTAAGTGTCATGCGTGGTTTGCGGGAGAAAATTGACAAACTCATCGGGTTGCAGGTATGTTGTTCCTACTTCATGCCATCACTTACAATCCATATATATATATATATATATATATATATATATATATGGTTCCTTACTAACCCAAACATTTGATTATTTGCAGCCTGGAGAGTTGGACAAGGCCCAACGCCAACTGGCGCACCTTTACAAAGACCAAAAGCGCACTATATTGGACACCAAAAGTCCCGTCCCGGTTTCGTCATCTTCTTTTCTACAAGAACAAGTCATGGTTGTGCCACATAGATTCGAAGGATTTTTCAACGCCAAGGGCAAAAAGAATATATTGTGCACAAGAAATCTAGTACCCGGGGAAGCTCTTTATGGTGAAAAATTAATACATGTTCAGGTGAGTCGATTTATATATGATTAGTATCTGCCTCTTAATTGGTTTATGTACTTCATGAATATCCATAGGTATTATTATCTTTATGTTGAAAACTCTCGTCACGTCACATGTTAAACCCTTCAAGACCAACGCATTAGTACTCAATTAGAGTTTTCAAAATGCTCCAATTTGGTCCTTTTTTTTAGTGCTATCACTGTTTCACACACAATAACGCATTAGTATCTGCCTCTTAATTGGTGAGTCGATTTATATATGATTAGTATCTGCCTCTTAATTGGGTTATGTACTTCATGAATATCCATGGATATTATCATCTTTATGTTGAAAACTCTCGTCACGTCACGTCACATGTTAAACCCTTCAAGACCAACGCATTAGTACTCAATTAGAGTTTTCGAAATGCTCCAATTTGGTCCTTTTTTTAGTGCTATCACTGTTTCACACACAATAACGCATTAGTATATGTCTCTTAATTGGTGAGTCGATTTATATATGATTAGTATCTGCCTCTTAATTGGGTTATGTACTTCATGAATATCCATGGATATTATTATCTTTATGTTGAAAACTCTCGTCACGTCACATGTTAAACCCTTCAAGACCAACACATTAGTACTCAATTAGAGTTTTCAAAATGCTCCAATTTGGTCCTTTTTTTAGTGCTATCATTGTTTCACACACAATAACGCATAGCTCTATGTTTCCATGTGCTGATCCAGTTTTACGTGTTTGGACTTATTTCAATCTTTGTATCTCAGAATGAAGACGGAACTGAAGTCGAGTACAGAGTATGCGATCCGCGTAGATCCAAGTTGGGTGCTGCAATCCTGGGTGGTGTCACCAATATATGGATTGTAAGTTATCGTATGTTGGAACTTAAAATAACATTTGAGTTGTGCGATTTAACTAAGTATGCTTTATTTTATTTGTTTTAGAAACCCGGCTCTCGTGTTATGTATGTGGGAAAAGTATGCGGAGTTACGGTTTCTGATTTGTCAGATATTGTTGGCTTGGTAAGTTATGTGGTCTATTGTCGGTCATAGATCTTTATCATTTAGACCTTGCCCTAGATGTGTGCTTTAGTTTATACTACAGGTTATAATTTGCTAGCATATCTATTTTGTTAGCAGGATGGTTTAGTTTATGTTGTGGGCAACTCTGATGATGTTACACATATGGAGGGCAAGAGGCCAAATGTTGTGACAATCATCGAGAACGATTATCATTATTGTCATTACCGCATGGTTCTCGGGATGGTAGATGCAGTCTTTGGGGAGATTGATCATCCCCTTGGTGAAATTTATCGTCTTCCTACTAAGGTTCTCTACTAACCCCATAATATGATTGTAAATTGCTAAGTAATGCTACATTTTCTCATTAAATTGTTATGTTGTATTAGGTTTATAGGGATGGGCGTTTTATAGTGAATAATGTTCATTTTTATCTTAAAACTGGTGGGCATTACATGATTTGCACAAAGGTTTGTTTTCAATCATTTATATTTGATTTGTGTGAACTACAGGCAGACAATATGAATTCAAAAGGTCATATTATTTTTTCCTCCGGCGATATAAACAGAGAATTCAAGCTACTACAGACAGTCCCTCTTGATTTAGTAGAGGGGGCATATTTCATTGACATTGGTGGTTACAGGATGCAGCCTGAATAGCTGTATTTTTACTGTTTGGTTGTCTCTTTTTATGATCAACCTTTTTGTATGTAGTCATTTTTTGGGTTTGTCATTCTTTGTAACAAAAAATCATGTATAGTATCAAGTTTCTTTTCATTCTTTTCTTCTATATCATGTGCTTGCTATTTGCTTCTTTTATATTTTTACATTCATTGAATAGATAGATCCAAATCCAAAAAATAACTGATATAGATAGACATGTGCGTCTGTCCTTGGGGAATAATAAATTCATGTAGACTGCTCTGACTCTTATATAGGTTATAGGTTCATCTGACTTGACTTGAATTATTGAAGACCAAATTTGACCATTATTTTTATTATTATTATAAATAACTTTATTTAAACTCAGCTCACTGTACTGTACTGCAAGCATCAGCCGAAAGTAGTTAAAGTGAAAATATGTTGCAGCTACTTCATTTAAGAATCAACATGAAAATCAGTGGTTAGTTAGATTAGATTAGTTCTTATAAGAATTCATAACTAATTAGAACATTACATGTATGTATTGTGTGAACTCATGTTAAAACAGTTTTATTTGTCTCTTCCTCCTTCCTTATCTTCCTTCTTTCTGTGGTCAAGTTGATGTTCTTCAGAAAATTGAAGTTATAGTTTGGTTTAGTCCTAAGCCAGTATCATCTAAGTCTAACACATTGATATGAGTCGGGGTAGCGCGTTGCCAAGACATAATGTTTGAGCTTCATTCCCAAATTGAAAATACCATAGCATGGAATATGCAGTAAGGCCACAGCAAAGTACCTAGAAATTAATCACAAGCCATATAAAAAAGGTCACCAAATGAACTTAACAGATAATATACAAAGCTGAATATCCTCCTATTCCTAACAAAAGCAGAAAAGTGCATATTATTTAGACCAATTTTTCTTATATAAAAGCTCTAGAACTAGAATGAAATGAGACAAGAAATATAGTGGCATAGGAACCAATTTTCAGAAGATAATGGGAAAGGAATAAAGTTCATACCATGGTGGAGCATATGAAGATGACAAATCAAGAAATGGATAAGGCCACCTTTTTTTCAAGACAAGAAAACTTGTATTAGACAATAATTTATAAATTATAATGTATTTTTTTTCTAAGTAATTGAGTCAAAACTAAAAACAAAGGAAATTATACCAGAGATTAATGCAAGCATGAACAATCCATTGGAAAATCACATATGTGACTGTCCATAAGCAAAAGTATCCCATTCGAAACCGAGGGAAAGGCTGAAGAAAACAAAAGGAAGAAGAGTAAGAATTTTCTGATATACAAAACAATGGAAGTGGAGAAATAAATGGAATTAAATGTAAGAACTCACCAGGGAATTTAAAGCTGTATCACCTATGAGGAAAATAGCATTGATTGAGTGCATAATGTTACCAACTGCAACAAAAGAATACTTCAGATAAGTGGTTTTATTTCCAAGTTTAAAAGTCTCTTAAATCAATGAGTTCATAAAAGATACTTACAAAATTTAGATTGTAATCTTTGATGGTTAGAAATGGAACAAATACAAACCAAAATACACAATCAGTTAACAATGCAGCACCTGCATTTATCTATTCACAAGTAAAGAAAAGAAAAACCAATTAGGCCTCTTTGGATAAACAACTTAATTAAGCGTTTATAGCATCATAAACAACTTATGGACGTGTCATAAACTATTTCCATAAGCTCTCCATAACAAACTCACAAATGTTATGCCAACGGATAAGCTCAAATAAATCAATCCAAACACTTAGATGCTCTTAACTTATCCGGAAAAAATAAAATCAATCAATCAATCAATCCAAACATGCCCTTATATTTGTGTTCAATGAAAAGATAAACCATCCTTAAATTTTAATCACTGAGGTATGAAAATTTTCAAGTGTACCTGAAATATGATTTGAAAAATATAACCCCAAGTGCTTGCATGTTGGCGAAGAACAACTTCCGAAACTCCGAAATTTTTGTCTTGGTTTGATGCATAAGAACTTTGTGGGAGTACATGAACATCATACATTCCTTGCTCTGCATCTCCATCCACATGATCAACCTTATCACAACTTGATTTCTTATGATGTTTGTAACATCCATTTATGGAGAGTATTGATCCTAGCTACAACACCAAACATATAAGAGATTATTAAGAGAGTAAACATAATTAAGTAATTATAAGATATTTTAGTCTTTATACTTACCCCAAAGTAAAATGTGATTGAAGCAAATGTCCACCTGATTTCAGTAACCATAGAGGGAAAAAGAATATCAAAATCAAATTAAATGCTAAAAAATAAGCTTTGTTTATGGTTGATTAATACAGCAAGTGTTGAAATAATAGTTGTCTGGCTATAAATGGTAATTGCTCAACTAATCGTTTAGTTGGTCCAATGGTGATTGGCGCTGGACTTGATAGAGAGGACCACGGTTTGATCCTCACAACTGCAATTGGGAAGGGGCTGACACCACTCGATGCCAGAACTGACCCCCGAACCAGATACATGGGTGGTGTAAACAAAAAAAAATGGTAATTACTCAAATTAGCATCATAAAACATGTAAGGCAATAGCTTTCTTAAAAGGGCTTATGATATTAATTGCATTTCTTAATTTATGTGTTAAAACTTAAAACCTTAATGGACTATCTAAGCAGAGACCCTATTCATAATGTTCTTGAAAAAGGAACCAAAATTAGAGACAAAATAAAAAAATAAAAAAAAAAAGGAATGAAAAACTTACTGAGTGTAATAATAGAAAATGCTTCCACCATCAACAACAGCATTGAAAGTAAGAAGAACCAAAAGCACAAAAAATGCAAAAACTCTAAAAGCGAAAAGCCAAGCAGGGTGAATTCCTTTTAAACAAGGCCTCCAAGTTTCATCCTCATACAAAATTGCTGAATTTTATTCTTCTTGGTTTTCCCTTTCACTTTCACTACCATTTCTTAATTGTTTTTCATACTTCCATATAAGCAATGATGAGAAAATGACTGAAAGCAGAACCCAAATTGAACAAAGCAAAACCCTCCAATTAAGCCAATAACTATGAGTATTTGTCTTAACAGTCATAATAGGTTGCCAAGAACCTTTAGGAGATCCTGTTAGAAAACTCATGATGAAAAAAAAATCACTTTTTTTTAAAAACTTTTTTGTTCTGTTTTTTCACAGTAAAAATGCAGAGAGATTGAAGTTGAAGAAATGAATGAAGAAAATGAAACAAGCCCAGAAAGAAAAGATAGAAACTTTAAAATGGGTCTAAATCTAATCAAATTCTATGGTTTAGGCACTTCATGCACAATAAAAGAGACACCTCAATGATAAAATACTAATGTCATGGCCTTTACATGAATATCACAACAACAAAGAAGTGACAAAATTTTGGACCAAATAAGAACATAAAAGTTGGAACTATTCTTGAAACTACATTAATAGTTTGGATTAAAACTACAAAGATACGAAACTTAGGATAAATGTTTGAATTTGAAACAGAAAGATACATACACCGACAGTTTCAATAGTAGATTAATTGTAGCTAAACTCTTAAGCAAGAAAAAAAAAGGTTGAAACTTGCAAGGAAAAGAAAGACAATGTGGGTTATGTTAAGAGAATAGAATAGGTAAGATGCTTTGCTTTTGTTTTTTGTAGAAATTTATTTATTTGAGACTGTTGAAGGTTACATATAAAGAAGAGAAAGAAAAAGATGGTGTGCTTTGAGAGCAAGCTTCTTCTTATCTTAGTTTTTGATTTTTCTTAGTATAGTATTATATATACTGTCAAATATTTGATTGCCACATAACCATGCACATTTTAAATTAATCCAAACATTAATCATAGCAGCCGTCAAAAAAATAATATTAATCATAGCACTTATAAATGCATTTGTAATTTTAATACATTTAAAAGTTACTGCATCACACATTCATAGCCCAAAATTACTTATTTTATTGCATATTAAGCTACTTACTAATGGACCTGAGATTTCACATTCATTGAGCTGTTGCCTACTTGAAAATGATAACATTCTATTGCAACAAAGCAATTGCAGTGGCACTCGCAATATAACAAGCAAACTAACAATTTTCTTACAGAAAACAACCGATGGAATTGAATTCTTACAGAAAACGCAGCAAAATCTTCTTGTTGATTTTTGTTTGTTTCATTAATTTTTAGAAAAATAACAGGTGGCATACTATGGGTCATTCGATTGATCAAAAGGACAGAATTTGTCCAAAGTTACATGACTTTCCCGGGTCAAAGTCATGTAATCCTTGGCCGTTTACCAAACAAACAATTTTGTCCCTTTGTTACTCGTCTCTCTCCCACGTGAAATTACTTCTACTCTGTTTACTGAAGTACTGTCTACTTTGTAGAGAGAACACTGAAAATTTCTCAAAATGTATTTCTCACTTATTACTCTATGCCTTCATCACTATTTTTATTTTTCAGTTTTTCTTTAAGTTCTTTAGGTTTAGTTTCAAACTTGTTTATCTAATAACTCTTAGTTCTTAGTTTTCCTTATTTTAGTTCTTTAGGATAAATATCTTATTTATCTAAAGTTTTTCTTAGTTCTTAGTTTTTCTTTAGGAAAAATTTCTTTCAGTTTTTCTTTAAGTTCTCTGTCGTGTTCTTCAGTTTTTCTTTAAGTTCTTTAGTAAAGTAACCAACTCATTTTTTATGGATAACAACAATGATGTTGCCCGTGTTCTTCTGCGTCGATTTGTTGAGGTTTTTGATAACGATAATGAAGATGCATTTGATACAGCCATAGCTGATCATCCTCAACAATACGGTGAAGTTCGCGCCAGAAGCTTACAACACGGACTTGTTCCCCCGATTGTAGAAGGGGAGCAATTTAGCTACAGAAATCAGGTACGGTTAGCTGGTTTACATAATCAGCAGAGAAGAAGGATTTGTTACAACCCTTTCTATGCAACTTGCATAGTTGCAAGATATCCCCGCCACAACCCTGACCACCCCAACCAACAAAATGGGAATTTAATAGTGGGCGGTGAGAGTGGTTTTATCCGCGAAGCCAATTGCCAAAATTTGAGAGTGATGGACGATCAGCAACTCACTATAGGTAATTTATATTTTGCGTATCACTACTATATTTACACGAATCGTTAATTACTATTTCGGTCCGATTCGCACTGTTTTGACCTGGGTGACCCGTTTTGACCCAGTCAAAATCGCACCATTTCATGGGAAATTAAAATTAAGATTACTTCCCAACTTGGTAACTTCTCATCTTTGCAATTATTATTCAGTGGTGGGAATTAATAAATAAAAAAAAATTGCTATATTTATGTTTAGGTCAAACTCTCTCATCTTATTATTAAATCAATGAAAATTAGTATTGTTTTATTTAGGATAATTATGTTAAGGTAACTTTTAAAGTTATTTCTATACTTTTTCATATTAATATGAACTGAAATCTATGTTTGTATGTACAGGCAACCGGCGTATGCGAAATTGTATGTTAGAACAGACTCCTCTACGAGTAGTCACCTATACCGATGCACATGGAGATGAAAACATTGTTGGAAACAATCAGATGGCGTATGAATATCTTGGACTATATAGAGTAGTGGGTCGCGGTGAAGTAGACACTGCACAAGGCTTCAGAGTCCATGAGTTCTATCTCAGACTGTATGATGAAGGTAAGAGCTGCAACTTAAAAATACGCATTTGAATATTATGTTTATTGCATTAATTAAAATAATCTTTTGTCGGTCTCTATACATGAGTCTAGTTATGTCAATGGATCGGATCAGCCTAAATACATATCCGAATTCATTTAATTTATCAAATTTGGATTAGCTCGGATCACATCTCAGATATTTTAGAGGTCGATCCATATCCAATCGTTTAATTTATAAACGGATCAGATTTTCGGATATTCATTAATCGATTTTATGTAACTTTTTCAGATATTAATCGATTTTATGTAACTTTTTCAGATATATATCTGAAAAAGTTACATAAAATCGATTAATGAATATCCGAAAATCTGATCCGTTTATAAATTAAACGATTGGATATGGATCGACCTCTAAAATATCTGAGATGTGATCCGAGCTAATCCAAATTTGATAAATTAAATGAATTCGGATATGTATTTAGGCTGATCCGATCCATTGACATAACTAGACTCATGTATAGAGACCGACAAAAGATTATTTTAATTAATGCAATAAACATAATATTCAAATGCGTATTTTTAAGTTGCAGCTTTTACCTTCATCATACAGTCTGAGATAGAACTCATGGACTTTGAAGCCTTGTGCAGTGTCTACTTCACCGCGACCCACTACTCTATATAGTCCTAGATATTCATACGTCATCTGATTGTTTCCAACAATGTTTTCACCTCCATGTGCATCGGTATAGGTGACTACTCCTAGAGGAGTCTGTTCTAACATACAATTTCGCATACGCCGGTTGCCTGTACATACAAACATAGATTTCAGTTCATATTAATATGAAAAAGTATAGAAATAACTTTAAAAGTTACCTTAACATAATTATCCTAAATAAAACAATACTAATTTTCATTGATTTAATCATAAGATGAGAGAGTTTGACCTAAACATAAATATAGCAATTTTTTATTATTTATTAATTCCCACCACTGAATAATAATTGCAAAGATGAGAAGTTACCAAGTTGGGAAGTAATCTTAATTTTAATTTCCCATGAAATGGTGCGATTTTGACTGGGTCAAAACGGGTCACCCAGGTCAAAACAGTGCGAATCGGACCGAAACAGTAATTAACGATTCGTGTAAATATAGTAGTGATACGCAAAATATAAATTACATATAGTGAGTTGCTGATCGTCCATCACTCTCAAATTTTGGCAATTGGCTTCGCGGATAAAACCACCCTCACCGCCCACTATCAAATTCCCATTTTGTTGGTTGGGGTGGTCGGGGTTGTGGCGGGGATATCTTGCAACTATGCAAGTTGCATAGAAAGGGTTGTAACAAATCCCTCTTCTCTGCTGATTATGTAAACCAGCTAACCGTACCTGATTTCTGTAGCTAAATTGCTCCCCTTCTACAATCGGGGGAACAAGCCAGTGTTGTAAGCTTCTGGCGCGAACTTCACCGTATTGTTGAGGATGATCAGCTATGGCTGTATCAAATGCATCTTTATTATCGTTATAAAAAACCTCAACAAATCGACGCAGAAGAACACGGGCAGCATCATTGTTGTTATCTATAAAAAATGAGTTGGTTACTTTACTAAAAAACTTAAAGAACTTAAAGAAAAACTGAAGAACACGGCAGAGAACCTAAAGAACTTAAAGAAAAATTGAAAGAAATTTTGCCTAAAGAAAAACTAAGAACTAAGAAAAACTTTAGATAAATAAGATATTTATCCTAAAGAACTAAAATAAGAAAAACTAAGAACTAAGAGTTATTAGATAAATTAAAAGTTAGAAGAAAAACTAAAAGTTTGAAACTAAAGGCAGAAGAACTAAAAGTTTAGATAAATAAGAAAAACTAAGAACTAAGAAATTTTGCCTAAAGAAAAACTAAGAACTAAAAGAAAAACTAAAAGAAGTTCGCGCCAGAAGAACCTAAAGAACTTAAAGAGAGAACCTAAAGAACTTATTCATCACTTATTCATCCTCAAGAACTTAAAGAGAGAACCTAAAGAACTTAAAGAAAAACTGAAAAATAAAAATAGTGATGAAGGCATAGAGTAATAAGTGAGAAATACATTTTGAGAAATTTTCAGTGTTCTCTCTACAAAGTAGACAGTACTTCAGTAAACAGAGTAGAAGTAATTTCACGTGGGAGAGAGACGAGTAACAAAGGGACAAAATTGTTTGTTTGGTAAATGGACAAGGATTACATGGAATTGGATCCTCTCCTTCACCAAATGTCTCCTTCTCTCTCCTTCTCCAAACTTTAACCCTTGGATCAATCTCATGGTAAAAAATGTAAAATAGAATAATAACAGTTTTTTTTTATCACAAAAAATAGAATAATAACCGTAAGTCTCTATGTGGAATTGGTGAGCTCCGCCGTGCACCTCCGTCCTGCAACCGTCACCATACATCGGCCGCCTCTCAACCTCCTGTAATTGCACCTTTTCTTTTTTGGATAAATTCCCTGTAATTGCACTTTTAACATGAAACAATGATGACTATCAAAAAAACATGAAACAACGATGCAGTAACCAACATGAGCAAGAGAAATAAAAATAAAAAACTGGAACTTGGTTCTTCCATATCCATGTTTGACTGGACAATGGTAAGAGTGGAAGATTTTCAAGTTCAACACATAACATGCTTTTCAATTAAATTCTGAAAGGATTTCAATTTCCCATGAAAAATTATGGAATCCAAATCTTCAAAGCCATTAAAAGGAGGGGAAAGAATCAAAAGAGGGAAACAACAACAGATCTCTGCGGCGGAGAAGACGACGGTCAGCTTTGGTGGTTGGCTTGGATGGCAGTGGAGTGACGGAGGCCACAAAAATCCTACCTGCCGTTGTTAAAAAATAAAAGACGTGTCTATGCGAAGAAGGGAGAGAAGATGGATAGGGTGTAAAGATCCGTTGCAAATAAAATCCTTTTGTCTTTTAGCATCTCATCCATTGGATTTGAATCTAAGGGTCAAGATTTGGAGAAGGAGAGAGAAGGAGACATTTGGTGAAGGAGAGAATCCGGATCTGGATTACATGACTTTGACCCGGGAAAGTCATGTAACTTTGGACAAATTCTGTCCTTTTGATCAATCGAATGACCCATAGTATGCCACCTGTTATTTTTCTAAAAATTAATGAAACAAACAAAAATCAACAAGAAGATTTTGTAGCGTTTTCTGTAAGAATTCAATTCCATCGGTTGTTTAATTCAAGAGATAAAGAGATGCATTAGAAATAACAAGAATACCACTCAACCTGCATGGAGAAGACATTCTGATCTGGAAACTCGGTAGAAATGGAGATCGACGGCAGGTGGAGGATTGACGGCGACGAGCGACGGAGATCTGGTGGACGGCTGGTGGAGGATCGACGACAGCGAGCAACAGAGATCTGGTCGATGGCAGAACTTGATGAAGAAACGATTTTGAACAAAATTTATCCTTTTGCTGTGTTACATATGAAAAAGAAACTTTGATTTTGGAGGTAGACATAGATTGAATCTTTGTTTCTCGTTTTTATTTGATGCTAAAGTGCTGATTTGAAGTTAAAAAAATTTGATTTGGAGTAAAAAGTGGAACGGCAACGGAACAAAGTATTGATTTGTGTTTTTAATGCTACAGTAATAATAAATAATATTGGTAAATATAAAGTAGTAAAGTTGTACTCTGTAATATTATTAAAATATTGTTGTAATTATACTCGACCCGTTTTACCACTTAAACTCGACCCGTTTCGGTACGGATTGGGCTGGTTTTTCGGTTACCACTTTTGATTCATATAACACCCTTCCTTTCTAAATACTACCTCCTCTTAATATACAAGATCATTTTACAAAATATTTGTGTGTCATTTTATAAGATCATTTTTTAAATTCAAGATATATTAATTAAATTTTCATTTTATATGGAAGATGTATAATTCATCGAGATATCAAGCCTGCAAACATTCTTCTTGATGATGATATGGAAGCTAGGATTGTAAGTTTTGAACTTGCAACGGCGATGCCTGATGGGCAGACGCATATCAGTACTACAAGCGTGGCTGGCACGGTGGGATATATAGCACCTGAGTATCATCACTTATTCACAGTCAGTGACAAGTGTGACATTTATAGCTTTGGTGTTAGCTTGGTGCTTTGGTGATGGGAAAACTTCCTTCTGATGATTTTTTTCACCACACGGACGAGTTGAGTTCGGTCAGGTGGATGAGAAATATCATGACTTCAGAAAATCCAAAGGATGCAATTGATAAAAGGCAAAGTGGATTACTCACCTCTAACCATGGTGAACAACCACAAGCATAAACTATACTAAAACTAAGAACTAAGAAAATATAAGAGAAAACTTTATTTGATGAATTGTAATGTTACAAGTGATGGAAGGTGTGTTTTACATGAGAGAAAGTCCTATATATAGCCACAAGACTTGTGATTTTCGTGGCTTTACAATAGAATAGGAGTTACACAATGTTTAATGGCCATAAAGAAGGAAATAAAGATATAAGACTGATTTGTGAAAAGCTTTTAGCATTTGGCACTGTCTGACACTGTCATGGCCGTAACATAGCATGCACTGGTCGTGACAACCTTCAGTTTTCGTGGTTTTTTATTTTTCTTTTCTCTTTCTTGTACTTGGTGGGTTTTTATGACCCTTTAATGTGTTTATTAGCCAATCCCACGAAATGTAACTACTTTTAGTCATGAATTCCACCAGCTCTTCATTTAGTAAGCACCCATCCACATGCAAGGAAGGTTCTTGCGCGTTATGATGTTTTGTATATGAAAATCCAAACTGAATTATCACAATGTTGCTGTTCTAAATGGTAATTGATTGAAGTGTTCAGAGCCGACCTTTTTGGCCAAGAGATCAGTACAATTTCAATTCAATCTAAACAAAATGAAGGTATGTTTCACATGACCTAGAATTCTCACTTCTCACAAACAATATTTACTGTTTGCAATTTTACCTTCTCAACTCATTAGTCTCCTCTGTTTGCCTTCAATATGTTAAAGTCTCAGCCTCTATCTGTCAAAACTAGCACAAAGGAAGCAGTAGAACTAACTAAGACAGATAAGAACCAATCCAGTGCTAATTTTTAGGCATAAGGCTTTAGATTCAATAAATTAGGCATAAACGAATCCAGTATAATGTGCGTATACAATTAATAAGGCATATTAAGTCACCTGAGGCGGAAATTGATCCACGCAACGGTAAACATGGTGTAATGTTGTGGTTGACAAGTTTTGCAATGGCTTCTAGTATTTCATATCTGATTCCTGAGTAGCCTTGAAGAAGTGTGTTGATTCTTACTAGAATTGTAGCTCTTGTTGCATTGTGTGGTAATGTATGACATGGTTCTGTTCCATTTCCAAATATTCCAGCATTCAGAAACCTGTCACAAACAAAAATCAGAATTTGCATGATTAGTATTAGATAGATGGATTTGGATCCTCTACTGTGATTACACCGCACAGCACGCGGCAGAATCGTTGGATTTGTGAGAGAAAACCAAATTGAATAATCGAAACACCGCATGAGTATTTTTTTTTATTCACACAATACTCACCTAATTATAGACTATAATTAGGTGAGTATTGTGCGAATAAAATAATAAAATTCATAAACCTAGTAAAAGAAATATTATTTTGATCGGTCCCAACTTGACTTCGTGCGATAACTTTAAATACAAACAAACACCTATGTTAGTCACCGAAAAAAAATGATATCCAATTTCGTCTTTCATAATAAAAATATTGACCAGACAATTGTTCGTAATTACGTGTTCAAATGAAAACCTAACCATCCAAAATAGTTCCTAACGAAAAAACGAGACTAAATTTTAGTTGTTTTTCTTTTTCTTCCTGAAAGACTAGAATGAATCTTTACTCTTTTTTAACTATGATGAGATTGAAAATAAAATAGAGTACCTACCTAATAAGCTCAGTTTGAAGGGCATGACCTTGAGTAGTTCTTCTATGAGAGGTTGAACCAAAGCCAGTAGTGACACCATAACAATCAGTACCCTTATGAACACTCTCCATCACCCATTCACTACTCTCCTTGACTCTAACCCTTGCACCCTCATTCAGCTCCACCGCGGCCATCCTCCCGGCCACCGCAGCCACCTCCCCCACCCTCAATTTCTCCCCTCCCATCCTCACCACCTCCTTCCTATAATCCTCCACCATCCTCTTCACTTCCTCAAAATGGCTCCCCTTCAATGACTCCGCCGCCTCTTCCCACTTTAATGGATCCTCGTCACGCCGTAACATTATATTAATTATATATGATATGATGATGATATAAATTAATGAATGAATGAATGTGATCAGAAAAATAAAAATTTGAAAGATGATTAACAAGGTTTATGTGAGTTTTTGATATTTGTATGGTATGTTAGAACATTTAATTGATACATACATGTATTCATATTTATTCGGCTTAGTATCATTACAAAGAAAATAATATGCATGAAAACAAACAAAGACTCATTCATGTAAGGCGCCGTCTACGGTGCGCACCCTTGATAGGCCGCGCACGGTGCGCATGCAAAAAAAACCGGATATTTCGGGAATATTCCATCACCGCATGTTTTTGTAAATTTAATAATAGTTACACTATTACAGGGTTAATGTCGGTATTTGACATCAATCTCAACTTTACCTTTCCAAAAATAACATGAAAAATTAGCAACAATTCTCACTGAAACTTGCAATTGCAATCGTTCGTTGAAGATCGACCGCAGAACAATGAATAACCAAGTTCGTGGTGAGGTCGTTGGTGACGCTGATGGTGCTGTTAGTGGCGAAGTTCGTGGTGAAGTCGTTGGTGACGCTGATGGTGCTGTTAGTGGCGAAGTTCGTGGTGAAGTCGTTGGTGACGCTGATGGTGCTGTTAGTGGCGAAGTTCGTGGTGAAGTCGTTGGTGACGCTGATGGTGCTGTTAGTGGCGAAGTTCGTGGTGCCGTCGACGGTGGTGTTGCTGGTGTCAGTTCAGCGCGCGATGAAGTAATGGATGCTTACTTTGTAAGTGCTAGTATGTATTTGTGCTTTTAACCGATAGTATATATTTGTTGTATTTTATATTGATGTAGTCATTTATTTATTTTTTAGCAAGCATTGAACGAGTTAACACAAGAGAATCCTTCTTATAGAGAACATTGTAGAGGTGATGAGGATAATATTGGAGACAATGACATTGGGTTTGATGCAGAAGATGACAATGTTGGTCACTCTGCAGATCATGATTATAATGATTATAATGATTATGAGGAAGATGATGAAAGCTTGGGGGGTGAACTTGACGGTGATGAAAGTTATTCTGATACCGACAATGAGTGGGAACATTTGGATGAAAGTGGGAACACGGTTGCCAACGATTTGGATGAAAATTCAGATACCGACAATGAGTGGACACATTTGGATGAAAATGCAGAGCAATTAGTCATAATTGATGGTGAGGAGGATGTTGTAAAGATTGATATGTTTAACTTGCACAATGAAGACGTTTCTAAGTTGCGATTTGGTAATTTGGAAGTTGCATACAAATTTTACTGTTGGTTTGCAAAGATGAACGGTTTTGCTGTTCGCAAAGGGCAAGATGTTAGAAATAAAGATGGAGTTCTTGTTCAAAAAACATTCGTTTGTAACCTAGAAGGCTACAGGAAAGACCGTCGCGATTTAACTGAAGTGACGCGCAAGCGTGGTCCGAAACACGAAACCAGGTGTGGTTGCAGTGCAAGACTTCGAGTGCATATTGATATAATTTCGGGTCTCTGGTACATTACTATTTTCAGTTTTGAGCACAATCATTATATGTTGACGGAGAAGCACTGTGGGCTATTGGCAGCACATAGGAAACTTACAAATTCAGATCAGATTCAAATTAAGAACTATGGTCAAGCTGGGATAAAGGTTGCTCAAATGATCGGTGCGTTTGCCAATGCTGCGGGAGGGTATGATAAGGTAGGGTTTTTGAAGAAGGATTTGCACAATCAAATTCAAAGACAAAGAAAAGAAACGTCTTCTGATGCTAAAGGTGCTGTTAAGTACCTTCTAGGTCTTAGGACTAAAGATCCATTGATGTTCGTTGCACACACGGTCGATGCTTGTGGTAGGTTGCAAAGCTTATTTTGGTGTGATGGAGAAAGCCAAAAGAATTATGAGGTTTTTGGTGATGTGTTGGCATTCGATGCTACATATAACAAAAATAAATACAGGTGCCCGTTTGTTGTATTTTCCGGTGTCAACCACCATAATCAGACAATTATCTTTGCCACTGCTGTAGTTTCTAATGAGGTTGAAGGCACATATGTGTGGTTGTTGGAGCAATTTTTGCTTGCGATGAAAGGCAAGGCCCCTGTTTCTGTAATAACAGACGGTGATGTAGCTATGAGGAATGCAATAAGGAGAGTATGTCCTAATAGTTATCATAGGTTATGTGCTTGGCATCTTCTTCGAAATGCCATGTCTAACATTGGTAACCTAGAGTTCATTCCATACTTGAAAAAATGCATGCTTGGCGATAACGATGTTTGGAAATTTGAGAAACTGTGGAATGAAATGATAGATAAGTTTGGGCTTCAAGACAACAGTTGGATCAAAGAATTGTACCAGAAAAAGAAGATGTGGTCAACAGCCCATATTAGGGGGCATTTTTTTGCAGGAATACGAACGACGTCGCGGTGTGAAGCATTTCACAGTCACATGGGTCAGTTTGTCCACTCAAAGATGAATATGACTGATTTTGTGAAGCAGTTTAATAGATGTGTATGTTATTTTCGCTTCAGGGAGGTGGAGGCGGATTTTCATTCACAATATGGAAATGCTGTCTTGCAGACCCCTCTAAGGTCACTCGAGAGGTCTGCATCAAAACAATTCACACATGAGATTTTCTGCTTGGTACGTTCTGTACTAAAAAAGGTTTCCCTGATATCATTATGTGACACTCAAGAGATGGCATCCTTTTCAATTTATTCTGTGACGAAGTATCAAGACGAAGGACATGTTTGGCGTGTATCTCACAGTCCATCAAACAATGAATTTAAATGTTCTTGTCTTAGAATGGAATCAATTGGAATTCCTTGTGAACACATCGTGGCAATTATGGTATATCTTGATACTGTTGAATTCCCGACTAATCTTGTGTTGAATCGATGGTCTAAATTTGCAAAGGACTCAATTCGTGGTAATGTTAACGATGGTTCACATTACTGGGATTCACATTTGGTTGCGAGACATGCCAATTTGGTGCATCTTAGCAAGGAAGTTTCCGATTTGGCTTACAAGGATGTTGATGATTATAAAAACTATTTGGATTATCTAACCAATGAAATCACGAGGCTTAAATCAAAGTACGTTGGTGATAACGGTCCTGTGAATTTAAATGGTCCGGTCGAAGTTGATAACATATTGAACCCTTCCTGTGCAAGAAGCAAAGGCGGTGGACCCAGTTCCAACAACACTACAGCTGGGAGAAGCAGGCGTCCAGGAACATGTGGCGGATGCTCCCAAGTTGGACACAACATAAGATCTTGTCCTAACCTGGCTGAAGATGGAGAATTTCCTGCAGCCAGTTCTGTTCAATCAATGTCTGTACGGTTAAGCGGCAACAATTACGAAGGCTACGTCAACACCAGATAGGAGCTGTCTGGATGCAATCTTGTAGGTAATGTGTGTAAATACTATTCCGTGTTGGGTTACCGTTTTGTTATTTATAATTGTTCCTTCCTGTTTGTTAGCACTTGCCGGTTGTTATACATTAGTGTAATTTGTTACCGTGCCGATGCACGGGATTAATTAACAATACTAGTTAGTTAATGAATTTCAACACGCTTATTCGACCGGTAGTAAGAATGATTAATTTTTGTTAGAAATCATTAAAAATTCATAGTTGTTACAGACACATTATGCATAACCATAAATAAATAAACTTCCAAATAAGACCAACTAATTATAAGTTAACAAACACAATGGCCCTATGTCAGATTTCATAACAAAGGCATAAAGATGAGATTAATCATCAACAGAGTATATCATAACTTATACTTCTCTTGAGTGGAGGTCTTGTACATAATCATACATATCATGCCCAACATATTGGTATATCCTTTAGGTTCTTTTTGGGGGTCGCCTTTTTTTGGATCACTTAGCTATAAAATCCTATCCAAACTTGAAAAAGTACTAATACAAATCATTAATAATAAATCATAACTACTACAGTTGCCCGACCTAAAAAAGTACTAATATGATAAGATAATCGTCAATATTTAATCATTAATACCAATCAAACAAAACCACGTCTACGATATTGACCGCAATCATGCGAATCTGCCAAATCCATCTCAACAACCTTAATATCAAAGACAATCTTAAATTCCTTTCCTCCAGATCGCTGTCCGATTCTAACGCAATTTTCAAAAATATACGGTGAAACATAATTAGCTAAATCATTACTTATGGGTAAATTTGCCAACCTTTGAAACAAACCGACAGAAAATAATTGCACATTTTTAGTGACAACGGAAAGAGGAAGGCCGAACTTGTATTTATATATTGGGGATACAATAAAATCACTTTCAGTTGGTATAGGTTGGAGTCCAGACAGAGGTTGAACATAAAGTTTATAGAACCCTTGAACATGAAGCTCTATTGTTACTAATTTTTCATGAAAACATTTGTCTGATACTGGTATAGTGGTTTCTGCCATCATTGTGTGGGTATAGGTTTTGCTAGGGATTTTAAGCTTCGATAGATCTAAACGATGAAGTGGATTTGGGTTTGGGGAGTTATTTGAGCTAGATGCCATTGATTGAAACTGAAAATGATAATAAAACCAACCTGGCTATTTTTCACAAGTTTGTTTCTTGCGTATCATCTCAAGTGTGGATAGGAAGCCATTTTATAGGTAATATAAACCAATATTTACTGTTGTTACATCCTGTAGCTGTACAGTTAAAATATGTGTTGGAAATATGTAGTATACTTATTACTTTCTCGAAAAGGAACTAAATCAGGAGACAGGGAATCTTACTATTAGCCATATGTAGTATACAAAAACCTCATAAAATGTGACAATTCATTTCCTGACAAGATTCCCGTCAATACCCTTTTAGTTGTATTAGATTTAATGAATGTAATATATTCTGGCTATGCATCAATATGGAAAGGAAATTTTAAATTGTTTATATATTAGCTCACACAAAATAATGGGCCTATAAAAGTGTTAGTGGCCCATCCAAAAACTCACCCATACCAGGTCTACATCCACACCCAAAATAATGGGTCTCAAAAATTAATGCTAGTACCATTAAACATGAAGTGCCCATCATACTATATATATAGTGCACACAAAATAATGGGCCTATAAAAGTCTTAGTGGCCCATCCAAAAACTCACCCATACCAGGTCTACATCCACATCCAAACTAATGGGTCTCAAAAATTAATGCTAGTACCATACATGAAGTGCCCATCATACTATATATATAGTGCACACAAAATAATGGGCCTATAAAAGTCTTAGTGGCCCGTCCAAAATAATGCTAGTACCATTAAACATGAAGTGCCCTTCAAAATACCATACATAATTACTTTTGCTTCCCACATACCCCTCGTCCTCGTCACTGATCATCTTCTGCAGTTACTTGATGCCAATACATCCTCGCCCGTTGTATCAAACTGTTGCTAACCTCATTGTGGTTGCCAAGCAAGACTCTCATTGTCACAATCATTCTGGTCACATTCTCATCCAGCTAGCATAACACGTTATTTGGTTAGTAATTAAATAACAAGTTCAGGAACAAGTATTTGACAACGCACATTTATTTTAATTCATTATCAGTTTGAATGTGTTTGTTTGTGGAACCAAATAAGAACATTCAGATAGGAACCACATAGCTGTGTTTGACTGTGTTTGCTTGACCTTACTATAATTTTGAGTTTAAGTTTATGGGCGGCATGAAAAACAAATTATATCAAACGCAAATGTGTACTTATTAAAACTGATAACTGACTTTAATTCGTGTGTTGTAAATGCAGCATGGTATACAGGTAGTTAACGTGTGTTAATCCATGGCACCATGTTGTTGCAAAGCGTATCTTACAGAGGAATTGGATTGTACTACTTGTTCATACTCAAAGGCATATCATGGTAAACCATAATGATATCAAATGCATATGTTATTCCACGTTCTGAATTAAAGTTTGGTTTTTCAAAACATAACAACTTTACAAGAGAAAGATAATTTACCAATCCAATTGCGTTGCTCGTAAAACTGTTTTGCATATTGAGCCACTCCACAACCCATAGTCCAGAAGCATCACTACATTTTGAACATATAACATTAACACCATAATTATACCAATTTCATTATAATTTTGTACATTTACTGACTAAATACCTGTTCCCAAGGTTAGGCACACCTCTAGCCTCCACGATGTCCCACCTCCCAAAATCTGCCAGTCCACAGAAGGTATAGTAATCGGGATATACTTTGTCAATCAGTTTGGAAAGTGCCTTGCTCTAAACAAAGAAAATATGATGGTTACACATGTATCTTACATAATCCATATAAAATTTCTGTTAGGTGTTGTGACTATTATACGAATACATACGATGGTTCTTATGGTTCTCTGTCTCTCGTCAATGACATCGTCTCTAAGGTGTGTGTCAAAGTGAAAGATCTTTCCATGTTCGATAGATACCACCATAAGATAAAAATGACCGCGCGCATCTTCAATGGGCACGTAGATCTACACCAATTGTAAACAAATATGTTATATTTGGATACTATTAGTAGTGTTACTTGATTAGGGTGTATTGCAGGGACAGTTCAATATGTATTCATACCAGATTCAGGCGATCAAACTTAGGCAACCAATCTTTTCCGTAATAGCCGTGCAACTTGTCAATTGTGTGATCCTCAACAACATCCTCCTGTAATCAATTTGGAGTTTATTATGACATCAGCTATGTATTTATGTAATTCCTTTATAACATGGCCTTGGATAAAATATGAAATATATTTGATATACCGCAAATGAAGGTGGGAGACACCACAGTGTCTTACAAAATGTGTTCTGCTGCGTCCATGTAACCCTCAACGCCATCATGAGGATTATCTAGTAATGTTGACACAAACAGATATATGTCAATGGATGGAGTTCTAAATAAACCCCCAAGCAACACAGACACATATATGAATAAGGCATGTGCCAATCACGAAACTAAACAAGTATTTAAATGCATTTCAGCCCAAATCGATAAAAACAATTGCTAAACACACACCCTGCATAGCTCAAACACAGTGTTTTGGCAAATACCATACAAAAAAAAGGCTAAAGTTGTATAACAAACACATAGCACAACACAATTAATGCCTTAAGCGTCAAACATTACAATAATACACATAATCATTTAATACACTGTTTACGTTGACGCTCTTTTCATCAATATTACCTCCCTTGACACCAACATTCCGGGAAGCATACACTCGAACTCACATCTTGCAAATTCTGTTTTGCCCTTCCTGAATACAACATCCCTGCACACAGACCACCAATGTTATGTTACATTACAGCAACAAAACATATATCGATATTTATTCAAAAATTTACAAGTTATATCAATTACATCACTCACTTGACATCAAAGTCATTCTGGAATACATAGGCACATATCCTGACTTCCACATTGTCCAATTTCATGTCCACGGTTGTCTTAAATGGACACTTGAAAATCTGTTAAATATCAGTAACATATATAGTGTCATTGCATTGAAAAAATTTGTAAACTGGATGATCAAGACATAATTCATATATGATAACCTTTGGAATAATCAGTCCAACGCCATTTCTGAAAGCTTGTGTTTTTCCGACAGCTACAACACCCTTAGCTCTCCCAACAGGGGAACGACGTTTGACGCCGTTTGCCCCAGCAGTTGCGGCTTGCTTGCCCCGTCCATTGCCAGGCAAAGGTGGTGCTGAGCATTCACCAGGTGTGAAACTCAGTTTTCTGGGCATCGCCGTTGTACTCCTCAGTGTTGTGCCCTTCATCAATAATGATGCAAATTACTATCTACATGCTTATTTACATTCATTACTTAATCATGCAAGTGTTTTCATGCAAATGTTTTTTACCTTGTCGTTGACACGTCTCCGATAATCACTGTTGAATGCTTCGTAAGTTTGATGATCATCGACAGCTTTTGCGATAGCATCCTCTTCCACTGCATTTGAAAAATACCCCACGCGTTTTTTCGCCCTCTTGGGTTGTGTCTCGGCGCGAACAAAAGTTTCTCTACTAATTGTTCTTTTCTTTGCTTTGACTGTTGCATCAGCTATTTCCTCAGACAAGGAGATTGTACCAAAGTTTTTTAGTCTCGCCATCTCCTTGTCGATTTCAACCTCGTTATCAACACCGGTTCTTTGTAAAACAGATGTTTTCTTCAGCTTTTTCCCGTTATCCCCCAGCTCAGGAGAGTAATCAGAGCTGCTGTGGACGTCACCATCGTCCCTCCCCTTAGCCGGCGATCTCACAACGGGTTTTGAAAGTTCTTTCACATAGCGCTTTATCATGTCGGTGTTACACAGATCCATGCTATCTAAACGGATGTTGAGGTTCTAAAATAATGAAATGATTTTCTTAGTTCTTTTTCGATGCAACATATTTACTTATAAAGACATAAAAATGGATTGAACGAAAACACACAAAAATGATTTACTTTGTTCTTTTTGGATGCTACGTATTTACTTATAAAACACACATAAATGGATTCAACGAAAACAACTTTTGATAAACATATTTGTACCTCAATGGCGTCCATTATGTCCCTCAGAGTGACTTCCGTTGAAGATCCAGCATGTCCAGCATCTTGAATGACATGAGCCCCACGCTCATGAACCACCTGTAACAAAAGTTTATTAAAATTATTTTTACTTGTGATATTTCAGTAAACACGACCTTGATTAATCACTAGAACCCTTGATTCAATCACTAGAACTTTTGATTTAATTACTAGAACTTATTATACAGCCATTACATTGTCATCCATGGGTCCAGTTGAGGAGATATGCATGATCGAGACATTACCATCGTTTTGAGGGTGGATGCTACACAAACACATTTTTCTTCATTAATAACATGGAATATAGATAAAGTTATCAACTTTAAATCGTGTAAATGAAAGTTAAAGTTGGTTATGAATTTACGAATTGCTTCCTCTTGCAGGGCTGGAGACCAGAATGTGATTGTTGTTGAGTTCCATTGTTGGAGGACGGAACAAAGAAAAGCTACTGGAAACGATATAGTATTATGGTTTGCTCTGGTCCTTCTTTTGTGTTATAAAGTCAAGTAGCCTTTTTCACTACTACGTACGCCTTGCTTAATTAAGTATGCAATTGAAAGCATTATATCAATCAAAACTAACACTCACATTTAATGCACCTATACCCGCCCTATACCCAACTCACCCCACACATGATTACACAATTTAGTCAAATCTTTTATTTTGATCTATTGTTGCCTCCGACTCCGTCCCTAATTATAAGACTTTGTTGCTAATTTTCAATGATTAAATAACCAAATTGTAACTTCTTAGATTTAGTATATCGGTTTGTTTTATCAAATTTTATAGTTGAATAATAAAATTCGACTACGGTGTGAAGGCAAAATCAGTCTCGCACCGGTAGACAACAAAAAATTTAACAGCCAGATTTAATCAATGGATGAGATGTAGCTTATTGCAGTATGCTTTCCCAAATTGAATTGCTCCGTAAATTTCATTGATCAATGGGATCAATATGTAGCTCATATAGATAACATTTAAATTGCATTAGACTGTTAACTTAAAAAATGACCATCAAAAGAGCAACGATTATTTTTGTAGACGGGTTCTTATAAAAATTACCAAATAAAGAGTTGATTATTATATGCTCTAATTTTTAAATCCGGGTGGCACTAACATTTGACTTAAATAAACATTTATTTTTTTTGCTATGTGATTCTTGATGATGACTTCCGACCTAACAAAAAGTCTAAAAAATATGGCAAAGCAGGAGTTGAACACACAACATGGCATAATGAAATCCCACTACCACGCACTACCATCTGATCCAACACTCCTTTATCTCCAAGTTTTGGCGTTGCGAGCTATATATTTGGAAATTTATTAACAAAAACTCAAAATGTTATTGTTTAAAAAAATAACAAACACTTAATAATATCAATAACAAACTACTTTTGCGTAATCATCGTTACGATTATTGGGTTTATTGGATTCATTTAGTTATCGGAGAAACGTGTCTTTCCATACTTGTTGATATCAGTAAAAAGCTTCTTTGGTCCATGTGTAATAATTACTTCCACACTGCAAAATCATTGCTTATTTGTCCGAAATATATCATTTTTACGCGACATTCCTTACTTAAGCTTTTTTTTACAATTGATTCGGGAATCAAAAGGAAAAAAAAAAATCATTTTTTCCATACAACCTACTTTTGCTTAATCATCGTTACGGTTATTGTAATTATTTGATTCATTTAGCGTATCGGAGAAACGTGTCTTTCCATACTTGTTGAAATAATAAAATACTAGCTTATATTTCACAGACCAATCCAACTATTTGGATTCAAATTTACTCAAAACATAAAACATAAAAAATGCATTTTTTTTTAATAGGCTCCGTCGGCTAAATGAGCCTCGCACGGTACGCGAGTAAAAAAAAACCGGATCTTCAGGAATATTCTTTTGACATCTGGATTTAAAATATAAAATTGATTAATTTCATTGTTCCACTATCTGAGGGGTATTATTGGAAATTTATATCAATTAATTATTACTTTTTAGTTTTGAATACACGGTTAGACAGGAAAAAATACAACATTAGTGAAATTAACTACTACTACTACTATTATTCATATTAATATCACTATTTTTATTAACAAAATTAACTACTACTACTACTATTATTATTATTATTATTATTAAACGAATTATTCTGAAATTAGCCGTATGTCTTATCTATCCGAATTATTATTATTATTATTATTATTATTATTATTATTATTATTATTATTATTATTATTGTCAAAAAAAACTATTTGTTCACTGATGACATGTTTGTTTATTTTGAATTGAACCAGTTAACATTAAGCAGAGCAGTGATGGAGTTCAAAGGCGAGTTCAAATGTGACCAGATGATTGTATCCTGTTTGGTTGTGTCATTGGCTCCAATTACTCATGCTATTACACAACAGACAATGCACTGTACTTACGGGGAAGACCAAAACGTCTTAATCTGTCAACAGCTTTTCCTTTCGTTTACTGTTCATTTGCTTTTCAGGCTCACTGTTCCTTTGATTTGAAGCTTGTACTCTCCAAACCAACTTCAATTAATAAACCATTAAACCTAAACCACATATATGCTCAGAGGAACGAAAAAGGCCACCCATACCGTCAATTTGGATAGGGATGTAGATCCCATGTAGTCCGATTACGTTTCATGGATGAAGTCAGTTGCTTATGTACCATTTGATTGAAATCAGATGATCACGATTTAACATTATTAAAAATTGTATTAAACCATTCGATTTGATCTAATGGATGTGATGCACCTGCATTGCATTATAGTATGTGTGTAAAACGTTACTTCCTCCCTAGAAAATAATCTATCCGTTTTGACTGGGAATGGATTCTCTCAAGTGTGATTTACACTTGAGAGAATAAAGTGTAATCTAACACCATCTAAATTCATTTTCTCTAAATTTTTATATGTTTCTCTCTCTTGATCAATGTAACAAACCACACATTATTCTCTCAAGTGTAAATTACACTTGAGAGAATCCATTCCCGTTTTGACTATATATTTTCACCGGACACAATTATAAGCAAAAACTACTTTTTAGGTGTATTGAACATGTACTCCTTCCGTCCCAAAATATAAGCAAAAGTGGATCAACAACAGTGAATGTATTCGGACTAAATTTTAAACCAAATTCATCAACTTTTGTTGACCTATTTTTGCTTATATTTTGGAACAGAGGGAGTAATGTATTTGATCAATAATATCATATTTTTATAATTTTTACAATTAAAAACGGAAATGGATTCCCTGCAGTCAGTTTTTGACTGCAGGTTAATCTTAGCCATCCAAATTAATGTTTTTTTAATTCAAAAAAAATACTTCAAAAAAAAAAATTTGAAAATAAATCTAAGGGTTCCCATGTACTGACTGCATGACTGCAGCATGCTTTGACTGCATGGTATCCAGGTCCATTAAAAACTTAGTGTATGTTTGGCTTATGTGTTTGCTTTTGATTATTTTTGTATTATAGATAATCAACTTATAATAATCTTTATGTCCTAAAATTAGGAGAATGAATTCTCTCAATTTTTTTCGGGGAAAATAATTGAGAGAATTCATTGATTTCTTATGATAGACAAAAGAAAAGGAGAAAAAATGTAAATTAAAAGGTAAGAATTGATCCAAAATATATGTAATTGACGAAAATAAAATTGACATAATTCATTGTGATCGGCTTGACTATTGTACTTCATTGACACATTTTGATTCAACCTCTTTTCAGTACTGAATAATAATGTTGATATCCTCTGAAACTTAGTCGCAAACCCACTCGGTCGTAGTAAAATTATAGTCGGCTTTATTTAAATATGATACTTACAAATTTAATCATATATTTTATATATCTTAATATCTTATAAATAATATTTTTATTAACGATGTAATAATTTGTATTTAAACAGTTTGGTACCAAGGTCAGCTGACAATTAAATGTTTGTTGACCTTTATGTAATTTTAATGGAATTAGCTGCCGATGGAATATATCTCTGTCGTTACCCACAGGCCACAAGCATATCCTCCTATACGACATTTATTCACTACGATGAACAACGGCAGTAGCACTTTTAAGTTCGTAACCAAACTGTGGAAAAATAAGGTAAGCAAACTTTTTCAAACATATTTTATCAATTCCTATATTGCGCCCAATATTTATCCTATAATTATAGACTTTGATCATACAATCGTTTCCCAGGCTTACATCATTATCCCTGCATCAGTTTATCAAAAATGGAAGGAAGAGTTTACACAAATATGTGAAATTCATGGTCCTGGTGGAAATGTGTTTCCTTGTTCAATAACGCAAGCTTCACAAGGCAAAGCAAAAATTAACACCAACCTCACAACCATTAGAGAAGTCTATCGAATCACAAAGCCTGTAGACATCAGATTTGATTTTATAAAGTTCGTATTTTTGAGTTTTTCATTTGGTCTGAAAAGAAATAAGCATCGAAATTCAAGGATAAATCGTCGTGATCCAAACAAGGTTACAACATCTACTCTTTCAAAACCAGCAAAAGCAATTGACACCGGTCTTATATGGGGATCAGATATACCCCTATGGGAGTCAACTATTTCAAAATCAACGGCCAGAGGGGGTCAACCACTCGTAAGCTAAACTCCAAACTCGTTATTAGTTTTATTCAGCTTAGATTTCAATCTAAATTTTTTGATATTCCTGCGATTCTCCATGTTATCCGACACATATTTTGTTGCCAATTCATTGTTCTATGTCCAATTTTTGTTATAGTTTGTTGCCAATTGATTGTTCTATGTCCTATTTTGTTGCCAATTCATTGTTCTATGTCCAATATTTGTTATAGTTTGTTGCCAATTGATTGTTCTATGTCCTATTTTGTTGCCAATTCATTGTTCTATGTCCAATATTTGTTATAGTTTGTTGCCAATTGAGTGTTCTATGTCCAATTTTGTTGCCAATTTCAGCTGATCCCTGCACATGTGGTTCAAACAAGGCTCTCAACAAGACCAGTTTATCTTACGGTGTCATTAGCAGGGGGTGTTGTTGAATGCTGGAACCTCATTTGGAATGAGAAACGACCTTCACAATGTCATGTTGGTCATGGATGGTACAAATTTTTCAAGAATAGTTGTATGAAATGTGGCGACAGGATCCAATTTTGGGAAGGAGAAGATGGCATAATAACTGTGACAAAATACGATGGCTAAATTACCCAGAAACATGATTAATGTATTAATTTTCTATATTGTTCATATACTTGCTTTCCAATTGTTGTTGGTTATTCACATGGGAATTAGAATAAATTCATTAATCTTTTTAATTCATTTTTTATATAATTATAGTTAAGGAAAATAGAAATAGTATAATTTACTTGAAACTTATATTTAAAATATAAAAAATATTAGTTTCAATGTAAAATTTACTCTTCTTATATTATTTAATTATTTGTTTCGAGATCGGAAGTTGGAGTTTACTGGCATCTCTGTAGGTTGTCTACGAAGACCCGGTACGTGACACGATACCAATACAATACGACACCTATACGGCGATCATATATTTGATTTAAACATATAAATTTTGGCTTTTGAAAGTTAGTATCAGATGCAATAATAGTATCTTCAGTGGTGGTACTAGGGTGGGGCAGAGGGTGGCCACGGCCCTCCCACACCCAATTTTTTTTTTTTTTTTATGTGTATTATTAACGACGGGGACTTTTCTAACAAACGAAAGTTATATTCAGGGATTTTGAAATGTTTTTTTATGATTCAGGGACTACAATGACAGCGAGTGCCACTTGCATGGACCAAAGTGGTCGTTTACTCAAAAATTAAATTTAAAATTAAATATATATAAATGCAAAATGGGGAATGCGATAACACACCCACCCACTTTTCGTTGGTGTGTTGCAACTACCATTTTCTCCTCTCTTCAGAATCTAATTATTTTTGGAATAAACACAATCGCATCATGCCCATTCAAATTCAAATGGAAAACAATATCAATAACTTCTTCTCCTCAATCAAAGAAATAAGTCATAAAAATTATTGAACCATGGAGCTCTCCATGGGTGGTGCTTAGTCAACGGCACCTTCGACAGCTGCAAACGGAATTGTGTGCCAAAGACCGTCAACTACAAATCTATGTCAATTTGCTTATACAAAAAATACGTACTACTCAAATACATATTTGATAACATCATGCCCAAACATTCAATACTTAAAGAGAAAACACAAA
Source organism: Trifolium pratense (assembly GCF_020283565.1). Lineage (NCBI taxonomy): Eukaryota > Viridiplantae > Streptophyta > Magnoliopsida > Fabales > Fabaceae > Trifolium > Trifolium pratense. The sequence goes on along the minus strand of NC_060065.1, from coordinate 54,406,630 downwards.
TATTTTTATCAATTAAAATGTAGCTTTATGTAAAGCTCTGGTCATTCACTCAGTTCCATTAGGGGTGTACATGGGTTGGGCAAATCCGGTCGACCCGGTCAAACCCACCCAACCCAACCCAAAAAAGTCGGTTAGGTCGGGCAAGTGGGTGGATATGGATTTCAAAAATGAAAAACCCATTAAAAAAATTGGGTTTCGGGTAAAACCGGACCCAACCCAAAAAACCTACTAACCCACTAGTGCTATGTTTCTTGAAATTTTTTTATGAAAATACTAAAGATTTTTTCATTTGATTATTAAATATTTTTTATATTGAAAATGAGTTATATTATTTTTTACGAAAATAAAAATGATTGAATAATTTTTATAAACAAATATGATAACTTGTCGCATTATTTTTTAAAAATTTAAAAAATTTGAATAATTTTCATAAACAAATATAGTGATTCATGGTTTAGTCATTTGATATTAAAAAAAGCAAAAAAATCATTTGGATAACACGCTATCCAGCCCGTAAATTAGTAGATTTACACACAAAAATGGGTGATTATTTTTTATAGTGAAAAAAAGTTACCCTATTTTTCAAGAAGATACATTGATTGAGTTATTTTTTATGAGAAAATATGACGATTCAATATTTAGATATTTAATAAAAAAAATAGAAAAATAATTTGGGTAACCCACAACCCAACCCAATCCAACCCGGAAATTAGTGGATTTACCCAACCCGGCCCAATGTTATAACGGGTTGTTATTTTACTAAACACAACCCGGAGTACCATATGTGGTTTGGGTTTTGGTTTTGGCCAAACCCAACTCAATCCGGCCCACGTACACCCCTAACTTCCATCACATATACAAGAGTATTATAAATTATATGAATTTATTATAACCGAAACTTCCATTATAAGAACATTGACGGATCCAACATTGGCCTTCAATATTGTCCCTCCCTAAGTGGCATCTAATTTTAAAGGTACTCGTTTGGCCAAACATTTTTTTACTATAAAAGTTACTTTAAAAATAAAGTCAAAAAAAGAAACTTTAAAAATAAAGTTAAAGTTGTTTGGTAATTTCATTTTACTTTTTGTTTTACAAGTTACTTTTTATGAAAAAATTATTTGATGAGATAAATCAAATAACACCGATATAATTTTTTAGTAATGTTGCACAACTCAATAATGTTTTAACGAACACAAATTTCATAAAATAAATCGTTGGATAGAAATTTGTGTGGCTCAGTCCAAAAACTAATTAGTGAATATATTATTAACTTGGCATTTTAATGAGTGAATATATTGGAATTTTATTAACTAATAGCTATATATCATAAAATATATTTTATTAAGTATATTTATTAACTAATAACTTAACTATATAGGTAAGTGGAGGGTGGCCCATATTTTTTTCCTGGGGTGGGCCACGATGGTCACCCATGTGTCACCACTAGATAATCAAATAAATAAAAAAATAAATAAAATCAGTGGTTCAGATTTACCTGCAGTCCCTATTTGACTGCAGAGAATCCAAATCCCTTAAAAACCAATCATTAGTTATAACACAGTACCTTAAATTTAACCCATAAAGAGAAACATTGTCATATATCAGATCAGATAAAACACGTCCAAAACAAACAAAATATCATATCCATATGTCTGTGACTTAACAAAACAAAAGGTAAGTTCATAAAATACTAAAACAGAAACATTAAATACATGCAATCACCAGGTTGGTCCCAATCTTTACTCCTCCTTTCTCACCCACATCATATGGTCATCGTAGATGTTGAAGCAGTTGAACAGTATAGTATCTCCAACTTTGAAATCATTGATGCCAACAACCTCCGGCCAGCCACTTGAAATCTTCACCTCAAAAGGATACTGCTTAAACTCCAACGAGCACCAGTGCTTTTCACCATTGTTACCAACTAGCCTGACCCGGCCAAGCATTGTGTTCCACAGATAATCTCCCAGATCGTATGGTAGTGTCTGAAACGAACGAAACAAACCATTAAAACAAATTTAACAACTATATCTGTTTAATTCATTAAACGTTCTTAGCAAAAATTGAACAATATAACACAAAACTCAGAAACTTACCAAAATCGGATTAACTTCAGGATCCTCTGTGATAGTAACTTTAAATGTCACAGCCTTTCGAAGCGCTCGACTTTTCGAATGCCACGTTGGGAACTGTGCAGGAGTAATCTTTTCGGGTGACACAAAGATCTGAAAGGAACTTGAACCTATGTATTTGAATAATACCGAATGATGACCTTGTAAACCATACATTTCCCTAAGCTCCGTCCACCCTTTTGTAAGCCTGGGAACTTCATCATCATCGTTGAACTCAACGACTTTTTGAACCCCACTTCCGGTTGAATCTAACAGACGCCATTCTTTCCCTAACTCTTGTTTGTATTCTCTGTAAAAATCCGGTTCAACTTCGCCCTTGACCTAACGTTACAACATAAATGGAAACAAATTTAAAATAAAACTTAAATTTAAGTTATTATATCTGGAAAAAAAAAAAAGACACAACAATGTTAACACATCATCGTTGTGGTTTGTTTTTTAATCGAAGGATTTTGTATTTTTATTACTCCATAATGGTTTTTCTCTTTTAAAACGCATATTAAATCAGGGTACTTACCTCCCCTTCGACATGCACTGTACTGAAAAAACTTATGGCTGGACGAACAGAAGATTCGGCACGGTGTTCCGCCATTTTTCAAAGGTTTGTTTGCTGGGTTGGTAGACGCCTTAGACTTGTCTGTTGTTGATCAGATGGAAGTGAAGAGAAATTGATTAATTGTGGGAAGTGAAGAGATATCAATGACATATATATGGGGTTAATCACTACCATTAAGGGACGCGTGTTTCTAAGGAATATGGTTGGTTTCGGAGTTAATACCCAACTTCGTCAATCGGTGTAGTGAGTGGGGAAATGGATTTCTTGCTGTTACAGCTAAGGACCGTTCGATCTGAATCAGTGGCTGACATTTAATACAGAAAGATTAATCACAGACGTTCGATCAAAATTCACTGGCTGTGATTTAAAACAATGGAAAAATGTGTTAATATCAACAGCAGTAAATATGGGTCCGTGAGTGGGGTATGACGCGTCAATTATTGCCTTGCCTCGGTAGACGATGCGTTGGCTTTGTTCAGTGCTTACCCTTCGATCTAGGCCATTGATTTATCATCGGACGGTTTGTATTACATAAACATTAAAATAATCCTGACCATTGATTGACATCCAACGGCTGCTGCTGTAACTGCGTTGACGCAGCAGTTACAGCAGAAAATCTGCTTCCTACCCACACCGGCCCATCTATAACTGTAGCAAATCCAGATCCGGCCCATCCCATAATCAATTTTGTTAAGTTTTTTTAAAAAAATATAAATATATTTTATCAATAATTTTAAAGTTATATATATATATATATATATATATATATATATATATATATATATATATATATCAGGGGCCGGTTCCGATATTTTGGAGGCCCGAACAAATAATCAAAATGGACCCATAATAATTAAAAAAAAAAAAAAACATTATTTATTTAAAAATTGCAACTTAATTTTATAAATGAATTCGTTTTTTACAAATAAATAATAAAATGTAGTTTTATTTAAAAAGAAAAAAGAAAATAAGGTAGTTAAGTTATATATAAATTATGGTAGATTCTAAGGTGAGGTTTAAACGGAGCAGTTAAGGCTCTTTGACTGTTCATCACGTGTCTTTGTCCGTTATTTTGTTTTCATTTTTATTATTAATTATACTATATATGGAGTAGATAGTAGTAAGTATCACCATATTGTTTTTCCAACACCGTTTTCTTTGATCCAAAACCAACAACTTGATCAACCTCTGATTCTTCATCTTCATAAGTTCATATACCTTTTAAAACATAAACTTCAATTCAACTAGTACAAATTTGGTACCCAGCCTCTAACCCCAAAACTTGATCGTAAAACCTCAACCTAAGAGTCTTCATTACCTCCAGTCTTTCTTCTTAGTTGTTCCTACTACCACGCTACCATATATGTTGCCAGAGATGTTGTCGCTGGAGTTTAACCTACTGCTTTACAAGTCAATCGCTTCTTTTTGTGTTTATCATCGACTGTAATTTCTTTGATTAATGAGGTAACAAACTTCTATCTTAAAATTTCATTATTTGTTAATGTAATATATGTTTCTTATCAAGCAATTGTTTTCAAATAATTTAATATTTATTTTTAAAAATTTAAATATTGAAGTGATTTACATTTTAAAAATTTACATTAAGACTCTGATGTTGGAGTTTTATAGACAAGTTTTGGGGTTAGAGTATTTATTTACATAGTTGTTAATTTAATTTCTTATGAAGACATGCTTACTTTGGGATTTAATGCTCATCAGCAATCTACTGATTAATTTTTGTCTTTTTACACGTTTTTAACATGTGCTATCGATTATATTGAGTATTAATTATTAGCGGCTAGGGCTAGCCGCCAGTAGAGCTGGGTATGCGATCGTAGATATATTTTTAAAAACAATAAATATCTTGATAATCTTAAAAAACAATAAATATCTTTTTTTAAAAATAGTATTTTTAAAAACGATCATTACAATCAAAATTAGATTTTCATATATTTGTTCTTTTATTTTCATAAAAAAAAGGTCATTATGCAAAAACTAATCTAACGGTTAATATATTTGTTCTTAATCGTCATCTCTCTCCTTTAGACATTTGTTTTCTGGCTCTGTCTCTGGTGCGCATGACATATGAGCCTCGCACCGTACGCAGACAATAAAAACCGGATATTAATGGTATATTCTCGCACGTGTATTTCACTTGGTCTTATTTTTTATTTTATGTTACTCATTTTGTATTCTTTCAGTTTTATTTCTATTTTATATTTATGGGTTTGTACAAAAAAGAAAGGTACCAGAGAGATTTAAAGTTTTTGGGTTTGATTTTTTGTTTGTTTTGTTATTTTTTGGGTTTAATTTGTGTTTGAAAATGATAAATAAATGTTTAGGACAAAATTTTGGATTTTGGTTTTAATTTAGGGATTTTTTGGGTGGTTTTTGGTTTTCTGATCGGTGGTCCGCCGCCAGTGTACATGATGAACACGATGAACATTCAATTTGATGAAAGAGTCGTGAACTTTGACTGAAACTACCAATTTTTATCGTAGATTTTGAATTTTATCAATCCGACCATTCAATATCCCCTAGTTGGACAGACAAACAGATGAAAAAAATAATCTTGATGATCGGACTCCGAATGGATAGACAGATTGTAATAACAGTCATATCAAAAATCTAGTTTTCATAAAAGGGCCATGAACTTTGACAGAAACTATCGATTTTGATCGTAGCTTGCAAATTTAATCAATCCGACCGTTCAATATCACCTAATTGGAGAAACAAACGAATGAAAAAAATAATATATGAAGTCAATTACTTCATTCCTTTTATATTCCAGACAATGACACATTTTTCTCTACTTTATAAGTATGAAGTTTAAGAATAATTTTTTTTAAGCATATCAATTTCTCAATTCCACTTTTTTCCAATTCATCCTATAGCATAGTCATTCGAGGAGTTTCCATTATTTTATCAGTGTATTTGTTAAATATCACATGGAAAATTAGACAAATAAAAAAATAATGAGTAAAAAAATGGAGTGCAACATTTATTTATAAATAATAGTAAAAAAACATTTATAAGCATGATTTAAATCCAATAAAAAAGAATATGAACAACAATTCCTTTTTAATAAGTAAACATATGATTAAAAAAAATGACAATAAAATATAAAAAATATAAATAAATACTTAAAATGAAATATTACAATCACAAAATATTAAAATTTTAATAATTTATATTTTTCATTGATTTTTATTTATCGGTGTGGTATTTTAATTGATAAAATGCACCAGTTTAGGGAATATATAGATTTGGAACAAAAATATTTTATAAATATTTTCCAATTACCATTGAAATCTGAATCAATGCATCAAAACTCAAAAGAATGCTTACGAAGATCTGGAAAAAAATAAAGACAATAAATAATGAACAGTAACAATAGCAAATTATCATTCTATTATATTATTATTATTATTGTCAAAGTCAAAATAAAAATAAAGCAAAAACAGAGAAGAAGAACACGCAAGTCGCAACAACAGCAGCAACAGAGCTGCTTGCACAGTGCACGCCCATCCCCTGTTTCTTTTTGTTTCTTTAACCTGTCCCTTTCCTTAACTTTTTCTGCAATGGGACCACCTTTAATTAACAATCAACACCAACAGGCACCCAAACAGAATTGGATTCCATGAATTCAGGAACCATGCAGTCAGGCTGCAGTTAGTAATTTCCAACCGTACGATCAAAATTGAACGGCACAGATCTTATGCAGTTTTATTTTTTAAAATAATAAAAAGTCTGGCTTAAAAACCTGAATCGTCTGATTTCAATCAGACAGTCCAGATCTTGCTGACTGCATGCAGTCATGATTTTTGACTGCACATAATCTGCATCCCAACCAAACCTCTTTTGAATTGCAATTTCCCATAAATAGAGGCAAAACACACCTTCAGGATGAAGAAAGGAAGAGCAAATATTTCAGTTGAGAGAAATAGGCAGGGACGGATCCATGTAGGGGCTGACTGTGGCTATAGCCACACCAGAATTACTGCATAAATACTTATAACCGCTAATATTATCATAAAGATGTTTTTTGGCTTAGTGGTTAAGTAGTGCCCCATTTACTTAAGGGACCTGAGTTCAAGTCTTATGGGTTGTTTTTTGGCTTTTAATTTCCTTTTTTTACAAGGAAATTGCTTTGTTGCTAGTTAACTACAAAGAATCAAGAATAATAGCTATGGTAATTTTTTTTTATAAAGGAGTGATCAATATATATATTATATACATATTAGAGAAATTAAATTATACCGGTAACATTTTAATGAGTATAAAATTTAAAGAAATTTATCGTTAAATTTAAAAATCATATCATCTAAATAATTCATGTAAAATTCTATAGAAATTTAAAATCATTTGATATGTTATTGAAATTCATCAACAATAAAGGTTTATACGCTTTTATTGAACACTATTAACTTTAATTGATCTCAATAACATAT